>NC_083646.1:2199490-2484490 GCF_963576545.1 Limanda limanda | reverse complement strand
ACTGCTCTTATACCTGATGAGTGAAGAAGTTCTGCACTCTGTGATAAATGGGATGAAGCAAAACTGGGAGAGCTTGGCTGTAGTTCTTCATCCTGAATCAATTCATCTATATCCTCTGTTTCTATCAGTGAACTCTATCAAGTGTTCATTCATCTCAGCCGTCCTGGAAGAAACGAGAGTTACACACTTAGAGAAAACTATTTTAAAACGGCTTAAAGACTAAATTCACGGCCACATCTCTAGTAACCCAGAGTATACGTGTCAGAATCAGAATCAGAATCAGAAAGGATTTATTGCCAAGTAGGTTTACACCTACCTGGAATTTTCTTTGGAATAAAAACACAATAAGTACTTCACATAAGAAAGAAATAACTGTATATAAAACAAATATATATACAAGACATAAAAGTTAAATAAAGAGTCAAATGCAAAACAGATATATACAAGATATAAAAAGTTAAATAAAAAGTAAAATGCAAAGCAGGAGAGAGATGGTGATGTGCACTATGCAATATACTGTTATGTTATGTGTGTTAATGTAACACAAAATTGAGACTTGGGTGCGGGATAAGAGTCCAAGTCAGGTGGGGGTCCCGGGCCTTGTTGATAAGGCCCACTGCAGCAGGGAAGAAGCTGGTCTTGTGGCGGGCGGTGTGGCTGTAGATTCATGTTCCTTCTCTCCCTGGTGTGTCTGTCCTGTGATGGAGCGAAACTGGGAGAGCTTGGCTGTAGTTCTTCATCCTGAATCAATTCATCTATATCCTCTGTTTCTATCAGTGAACTCTATCAAGTGTTCATTCATCTCAGCCGTCCTGGAAGAAACGAGAGTTACAAACTTAGAGAAAACTATTTTAAAACGGCTTAAAGACTAAATTCACGGCCACATCTCTAGTAACCCAGAGTATACGTGTCTCCGTGTGGCTGTAGATTCATGTTCCTTCTCTCCCTGGTGTTTCCCTTCCTGTCAGAGCGTGGTGTGTGGACACGGCACGCGCTACAGGAACCTGTCCTGCTTCGTGTCGGACGGCTCCATCGACAGCGAGGGCGAGGGCGAGGGCGGCCTGGTGGACGAGGAGCTGTGCAGCAGCCTGGAGCTCGCCGTGGACGGAGACAAGCAGATCACGCTGAAGGAAGCCTGCACCCTCCCCTGCCCAGGTAATGAAACTGCTCCACACGGGGAGACTGTGAGCTTCCTGTGCTGCTCGAGCAACCTCGGAAAGTGATGTGGAAACTCCGGGAATCAGCAGCGTCGTGACAGTGAAGAAGTTTTCACAATCTGTACATCACTGTCAGAGAGGTGTCGGCCTCCGGGGCTGTGAATCACTCACATTTATTCTCTCAGTTTCACTCGATGAGAAATTCCCAGACAAATAAATCTTCTGCCACACAAACAAGTTGTAAATAAAAGCAGCGATACTAATATTTCCTCAACTCGTCCACGAAGAACAGAGATTAATTCACCGAGGCGCTGCTGCATGGCTGTTGTTCACCTCGGCTGCTGGCTCCTCCTGAATCTGACAAAGGTTCGAGCATAAAGAACCAATATAAGTTTGTGTTTCTTTGCAGAGCAGCTTCCAGGTTCATCCCGGGGAACAGAGGGGTCCGTGTGCAGAGCGTAACACAGGCAACACTTTTAGGCAGTTTGATTAATATCATGAAACTCTGCTCTTACAGGGTTGGACTGCGTTACCTCTCAGGATTCCCACTCGCCATCTGTTCATGACCTCTGCAATCAGATGTGGCCATATTAAGGCAGATGCTTTGTATAGCTGAGGTGTTTTGTGTGAATCTAATTTACTGGAAGCTCCCTCCGTGTTTCACTGCTGCCAGAAACACTGAGAGCGTCTCTGCTCTCTTAAGTAGTTTGAAATCACAACAGATGTTCCGCTGTCGTCTTTCTGCTGATTAATGTTTCATATTCTGGTCATTTTAGTCCCAGTTTATCTGATAGTTGTCCATATTGAGGGCCCCTGATTTGGACCACAATGCACCACATCTTAATGGATTCCTCTCCGACTGCAGCTTCATTAAAATCTGCCCTGTGGTTATTTGCATATTCATCAAAAAACGGTCAGTGGGGAGAATATAACCTCCTTGGTTAATATAACAAAAAAAAATGCCTCCATCCCCAGATCCAGGCCACCTTCCCTTCTGCAAAGCGTCCTTGAGGTTCATTGAGTGTGAGCTCCGAGCTTCTACTACTGATCCTCTCTCTGCAGGAAGTCGTGAAATCCACAAACTCCAAGTTCACAATGTCCACACACATCAGGGCCCAAGAACCAAAAGAGAGGGAGTTGAGTTAAATAACGTTTAAGGAGCTGCTGTAGGACTCAAGCATCCATCTGCAGACTTTTCTTTCTGTTAAAGAAAATATGCAAAACGCAAAAGAGATGAGAAATATGATTTACCTTTAATTTCTTGTTTTTTTACAGAAAAGGTTCAGCTGATCCTTTGAATTATATCTCCTTCGCCTTTGTTCAAATCTTTCCAGAATCCATAAATATATAAATATTTCATTTCACCAGTTGAAGTGCTCGTGGTTGGATAATACTGAAGCTAAAACATTCAACTCAACAAAAATATGAACAAAAGGAGGATTTCAAACGCCAACAATCTGTGTTTGTGTTGGAGAGAGTCTGATCTGAGCTTAAATGAGTTAAACGGATCTGTGCACATGCGCCTCAGGTCCGTCTCACTTCACAGCAGCTGAGATCCTGTAAGAGTCTGCAGCTTCTTTTCACAAAGAGAATAAAACACAAGACGATCCCTCACAGGGCTCCCACTGGCAAACACTGTTAGGCTCGGTTTGTCAGGAACCATTTTCTGTTTCACGCCGAACCCACAAACCGTTTGGACCCCATGCCCGCTCGCTGAAATAGACTGAGAGAGGTGAAACTATATGAAAGCTCTGACCCCTACAATTCAATTTATTCCACTTGTACAGTGAAGAAACACAGGAGCAGGGTGATAACACACAAACACACAAACACACAAACATGTACAGACTGGGATAAAACAGCAGAGAAAAAGAGACACAATCATGTGTATGTTTGGGTGGATAACAAAACCCCTGTGGGATGTTTAGTACGACAGGACAGTAAACTGAGACACAACCTCACTAAGTAACAATCTGTGTGTTAATGAAAGTAAAGCGTAGACGTGACTCAGCCGAGCACAACTCGTACGAATGGAAAATACATTTTCACGCTTATTGATACTCAGCACGGCTCCTGGGAAACGACTCAGCTCAGGATTCTATAGAATCTGTGACTGAGCTGAACAGAAACGCTGCTCGTTCCCTTTGAGTGTTGTCATGTGTTGCCAAGGTGCATTGTGGGTAATTTGCTTCGCTTAGCGGTAGGAGTTGAGAGGAGCTTATCTGTTCAGGCAGCAGAGCAGACGCCAGCCAATCGAAATGTGTCTTCAACAAATACTCGTGAAGCGTAGATGCCAATCAATTAAAATGTCATTTTATTCTTATATTTGAGTGAAGAGTTTGTTAATATAGGATCAGACTTTAATTTAATTTAACATAAATCTGTTTATCATCTTGTTCCTATTTTCAAACATGATCTTTTCACTTTTAACGTTGCAAAAGTAAGTGAATAAGTTAACTTTCCTTTCAGATCTTTTACCAACATGAACCTGTGACCTCAGAAAATACAATATCAGCTAATTAACTTAATTAAGAAGAATTTAGCTGAATAAACAGAGCGTTAATCACATTCCTTGTAATCTTAAGGCCACTTTCCAAACTCATAATATGCAAAGTTCATGTCTCACTGTGAGATTAGGTTTTTAGAAAAACAGTTAATTGACTTCCAGGTCATAATTAGGTGTGTGTTTTTTTTTTTTTTTACATTATTTTAACCTGTGTTGTGATGTGAGCCAACAGGAATCTTCATAAATAATCATTAAAAGCACTGAGCCTGATACTGTTGGGCCATGTTGTGGATTTCCCTGCCTCCCACAGCTTGTTAGTGAGCCATGTGTGCACACGTTTTCAGCACGAGTAAACCCAGTGGGAAACAAACCCTGAGACCTGCCAGCGTCGGGTCAGCGCTGACCTGCACAGGACCAGAGCTTCAGTCCCGATGCTGAACCGGACATCTGCTGGGATGCACATGATGCAGCTCACGTCTCTGGTTTGGTTTCATGTCCTCGTGGGAGGAAGTAGAGACACGTCGTCCGTCTTTATTGTCGAAGGGAAGATGAAACCTGTGGACGTCTTCTTGTGATTGACAGGACCAGTCTTTAACTTTCCCAGTTCTGGATCGATAAAGTGAAATCAATCCACACGTCTCAAAGTGCTCGACTTCGTCTTAAGACCGAATGGTTTCAAAACGCTCTCATGATAAATTCTCTCAAAGCTGCGGGTTATGATTTATTCGCTGTCTGTAAGACGGATCACCCAAAAACGTAGAAAACCAATTTTGTGGCGACTTTGAGGAAGGGGGAGGAGCCAAGTAAGAACTCGTTAGGGTTTCGCAGCAGATTTGATTAAGTGGTTGGATCCGGGAACTTTTATTTCACAGTCTGGGATCGTTGTCATTTTTCTGATGCTTTTAACTGAATTCCCAGAAAACAATTCATGTATCTTGGTGAAAAAGAGCAACATATTTATAGGACTGATATCTATGAGTGTGCAGATTTAGTTTTCTCAATTTTGCAATATTTATTCAAGAATTAATGCTGAAAAATCCTGCCTATACTTCGAGGACTGAAGAAGATGAAAAGAAAACTAGAAAATAGCTTTTTAACTGCGATCCATTTACTACAAGACTTTTCAATGTTTATTCCAGTCTTGTTAACGAAGTAAAAGTCTGAGTCTCACTTCTTCCTTCTCCACTTAACAACAAAAAGAATTTTAAAATCTGGAGCACATCAGATTTCCCCCTCAGTTGACAGACAGGCGTCATCTCCTCCGTCTCCATCCACCTTCAAACACTTCTCCTCCTCAGACTCAGGAGACCAGCGAGCTCTCTGCTGCTTCGTGGACAGAGTCCTGGCTTTAAAGTCACAATCCATCACAATTCCATAAGAATTCACTATCCTCAGTATCATATTTAATAAAACAGAGCAGTCGCTCGCCTCAATGTAAATGCATTATTTATCCAAACAGCAGTGAAAACCAGGACTTTATATCTTATTTCTTCTTTTGTGGACACACATTTCCACAGCTGGATTACAATCCGTTCAACAATATATAAATGTCACACTCACCAAAGTTTCTTTCTTTAACAGAAAAACTTTTACACCATAGACGGAAAAATAAAGATGGACGACATGTCTGCACTTCCTGCCTCTGCTCAGAAATGAAGCCAAAATGCCCCAATTACGAACTTGCCATCTTGACCCAATAAGCCAAGTTTGCCTATAGACTCCTCTTTGATTGACTTGTGTGTCTTGTGGGTCTATAGGTGTGATTCTTGCTCAAGGTGTGTGAGGTCCTGGGTTCGACTCCTTCACATTCAGATCCCAGATGAGCTGGTTTTTAAGCAGATTTCCATGCAGAGCTCAACAGCTGTTGGACTAAATCAGGTTAAACATCCACAACGTGTCGATGAGAGGAGACGAGAGGTTCAGGCTCCACTTTGCTCTGTGATTAATCCTGATAGCGAGAGTGTGTTTTCACACGGTGCCACTTAAATTTAAAATCTGTGATTTCCAGTGTGAGCTGTCCCTGAAGGGGGGGGATTATTGTTCCTCACTTCTGCCAAAAGACAAAACACAAATGTGGAGTTAATTTCTAAAATCCCCTTGTATCTATTTTTGGTTCATCGTTCAGTCTCACTAAAATGTACAAGAGGAAGAGTGTTGTTCATTCTTCCACCCACCACTCGTTTATTCCAAAGTTGCACAGTTTGAACTCATTTTTTATATTTTAGGAGAGCGTGGCCCGTCTATCCACTGGCTGATTTCTCATTTTGGGAGAGGGAGAGGAAGAAAAAAAAAATCTCATCAGAAGTCTGCTGGTCCCTGAGATGGAAAACACTGAGAAACGTTGCCCTAGATAACAAGTCGGACCGGCCCCCTTTCGCCAAACTGCAGGAGCAGTGAAGTATCAAACAGCAATCACAAGCACAGGCTGTTTTCTCTGCAGCGCCGGGTGATTTGGGAGGAAATTCAAGGGGCTGTTTGTGCAGGGAGGGGACAGCTTGGGAGCCTTGGCAGGTTGCATCCACACACACACACACACACACACACACACACACACACACACACACACACACACACTTTCATGCACTGCCACCCTTGACCTGTGTTCTCTTTCCCCCGCTGCTTGATGAGCTGCAGTTGTCAGCTGTGATCAAAACCAACACACCCTGCGACACCTCCCTCCTCCTGCAGCACCTCCGACGTCACATGATGCCTTATGTAAATGCATATTCAGAATGCAACCTCTCACACAGATTAAACTGCCAGAGTAAAATATCGGATTTCCACCAGGGACACCCCCTCCCCCCCTCCCCCCTTACTGCAGCAGCACTACAGATATTTCTTTGCATATCACATATACGCTTGTTTAGCTTCTACCCATCCATGCATCCCTTTCCTTCCACGTACTTGAGCCCTGGTTGCGGTTGCAGGATATTCCAGACGTCCCTGCAGACCAGATATAGGTCTAATGCATCCAGGGAGTTCTGGGTTATAACCTGCGTTTAGAAAGGAAAACCAGGAATCCTCCAAATGAAGCTCTTCAGTCCAAAACTCTCTATCTATTCGAGTTCTGACACCGGACGGAGGAAACTCATTTCAGCTGCTTGTATCCTGAATCTCATTCTTTCAGTCAGGACACTGAACCCATGATCGAACACGAGGGTCAGAACGTAGATCGACTGGTTATTCAAACATAAAATAAAAACAAGTGGAAATACAAAGTGGAAATCTTTGTCGTCCGGCTCAGCCCCCTTCAAACAAGCAGGAAGTGCAAGAGATGGAGGATGAAATCAAATAAATCCAGGCTCGTAGATCTAGATGAGGAACCAGAGATAAAATCATCCCCATCAGCCCGAGTGTCTCAGGTCTTTACACAGAGGAAAGGAACCTGCTCGTCTTTAGACTCCAGAGGCAGAAGTGCTGCCCGAGGCTCTAAAGGTCGCTCATCGACTTACAGGAAATCAAAGATTCGTGAAATGACTCAGGGACAGAAGTCGTCGTGGTTTTTTAAACAGGTCATTGACCAGTTTTTAAAGATATTCCAGACTGAACACTGAAAAGATGACAGTGAAGTTCACTGTGTAATTTTCAACCTTCTTTATTTGGACCTTACTAAAAAGCTTTTCCCATTTTTTATATTCTTCCTTTGCAACCTTTTTATTCATGTAATCAACATTTTGAAATTGATTTTCAAGGAGAAAATATTGTTTTTATTGCATATTATTTATATAGGTATAAAATATTCATTTGAAATCAAGAATTGTATGAAATAACTTCTCCATAATGGGATTTCTGTTCACTAGAGCTGCAACTAACAGTTTTTTAATTATTCATTAGCCTTTCAATTACATTTTTTTAATTAACTGGTTGAAACAGTAATGGAAACAATTCATCAATTATGAAATTAATTTCCAGCGTGTTTTCCTTCTGATGATCATCGGTGGTTTGACGAATCGTTTCAGCTTCGGCGCTTGAACCTTTGACACTTTCCAATAGAAAATGTTCATTACTGTTCTGTGACATGTATAATGAATAGGGTTGCAAAATTCCAGGAATATTCAAAGTTGGAAACTTTCCATGGGAATTAACAGGAATTAACAGGAATAAACGGGAATTGACGGGAATTAACGGGAATTAACGGGAATAAACTGGAAATGTTGTGGGTAATTTATACTAACTGTATTTACCTTGTCATATACAGACATAAATATAAACATTTTGTTGTGTCATAGGCTGATTTGAGCCCTGAGGAAACTTTGGGCACTTGACTATATGCTTCTGCATCGTTGTGTCATTCTTAACATAGGTCTTTGCACAGTATTTGCAAATGTACACAGCCTTTCCTTCTACATTGGATGAGGTGAAATGTCTCCACACATGAGAGAGTGCACGTGGCATTGTTCTGTAGAATAAGATGAGAAACAAGTTTGAAAAAAGACACTAATGCAATGCCAGAGAATTGTCTGTAAAAATATTTTACAATTGATGGATAAATGAATGGAAATAGTCTAGATGAACAGATGAACAATCCTCAATCAGCATGCTAATATATTTTCCCAGTAATATCATGGAAACTTACCTGACTAGTCCTTCACTCTACAGCAGGCCTCAATAGCCCTGCTGTAGAGTGAAGCATGCTGGGAGTTATCTGTGCATGTGATGGAAGAATGCACATTGGAGGGTTGAAATGCAACATTCCATACATCTTTAAAATAGAGTTTTGAATGCTGTTTTTATTGCTCAGCGTTTAATTTGCGTAGTTTTTGTTTTTTTCAAAATTCCCGGGCTTAACTCCCCATGGAAAGTTTCCGGAAAGTTTCCGCTTTCCGCCCCTTTGCAACCCTAATAATGAATGTAATGTCTTTCTGACGTCTTCTGTGAAAAGCTCTTGGATGTGAAACTCCCCTCATTCCCAGTCCTGATGACGTGTGTGTCTGCTCTGTGCCGCAGGTGAGTGTTACCTGATGGAGTGGTCGGACTGGAGCTCGTGTGTGAGCATCTGCGTGAAGGATGCGGGCGTGGACTTCGGCTCGGTCCAGGTCCGGTCCCGAGCCGTTCTGGCCCAGGAGCCTGAGAACCTGCAGCTGTGCCCGGACCAGGCCTGGGAGTCTCAGCCCTGCAGCGGTGAGTGGCAGCATCACATCCTCTCTCTGGATCAGCTTGTCCGACAGTTTGACAAGTTGTGAACGGAATGAAAAACTCCCTGAGCAGGAAAAACTTTTTATTACATGCAAATGAGATGACAGCTCCAAACTTTGATTGATTAGAATTTTCTGCCCCTAAGAATTCCTAATCAGCTGGATGATGGAGAAGTGAGGGGTCAGTGCGGGTTGGTTCCGGGCAGGGAAGCACGATGGACTGCTTGTCAGTGCATCAGAGTCCTAACACAGACGGACACTCACATTCAGGCCGGTACCCGCAGGCTGTTTAGCCTTCTATCCATCTGAGCTTGCACATTAGGGCCTGTCGGAGGAAACTGGAAACCCACAGAGGAGAGAGACGTGCGGAGGTTGTAGAGGGAGAGGGATCGGCGACAGGAGGCCGATAAGGATTCCACTTGCTCGGAGGTGACAGCGCAAACAACCGAGCCACCGTGGTGCCAGGACCACAACACGACTGAGAGGAAGTGAAGCGCTGCCACCATCCCTCCACTTCCTCTCTGGGTCGATGGGATTTCTCGAGTGAAGTCTCCAAACGGAGGAAATCCCACTCGCTCGTTTACTGTTGTGATCTCTGCAGCTCCCGGGGCGAGCTAATCACCCATTAGGAGCAGTGTGGTTTGTGAGTCACCACCAGCACCATCATCACCACCACCACCAAAGCTCAACACACATCGGAGCCATGGTCAGAGTCTGAAGAGCAGCCGCCCCCCCCTCCCATCCCCTCCTCTCTCCCTCTCCTCCCTCCCTCCCTCCCTCCCTCCCTCCCTGGCTCCACTGTACACAGCCTCAGAGTCGTCCTCACCAGCCTGACCTGGTTTCACAGCATCACTCAAGGCACCAGGGGGGGGGGGGAGGAGCGGCCCAGCCAAGACCAGCGAAGGGGGAGGAAGAAGAGAGAAAGGAGGATGATGGGGGACGGAGGGAGTGAGGGAACGGTTCGATGTGAGAAAAACAAAAACAAATCTACGTCCCAGTTGCACATTTTACTGTATGATAATTATTAACATGCTTTGGATCTACAGTAGACTGACAATGAAAAACAGCAGCACACAGACTGGTATCACTGGTTTTGTTCTGCACGCAGCAATGAGTTCAGTGAAGACATGTAGAAACTGTGGATGTGTGAAAGTGGCCGTGGTGTGAAGCTGAACAGGATGAGACCAAAGCTGAGCTCCAAGAGGAGAAACATTCATTTAGCAGGTTACCTCAAAAACAGGAGTTATAAAAGTTAAAGAGCAACTCAACAGTTACTACAATGAGCTGCATTTTGGCAACTGGAGAGAATAAACAACTTCATTACTGGAAGAAGACATCTGCCGGCTGGGATGAGAGGAGGAAAATGGAAAAGAGAGGAAAGAAGAGAGAGAGGAGAGAGAGAGAAGCGAGAGACGAGGGGCAGTTGTGAAACCATGATGTTTGACCTCTGTCAGACTGGTTGTTATAATTAATGTGAAAATCTTCAGTTCTACCTTATATCATCAGGTGTTTTGTCATAAATCAAAGACTTTGACAAATTAACAATTTGACCTGATGGTGGCGCTAGATGAGGAGGAGGATTATTTACTGTTCCATTCATTCTATAGGGACATTGATTCCACTTTGTGAACGTAGAGACCAACAGGTTGATGATCCTCTGAGCTTCAATGATGAGAAGCTTGAAATGTAAACTAACATGTTCATGGAGCAAACTTTGATCCTTCTCTCGTGACCTTGGACTCGTGATGTTTGAAGCTCTGCTAACCAGCACGTAAGAGATGATCCCTGGCTTCTCCAGGTCAGGTTGATCCAGACACTGATGATGTCCAGGTCTCACTTCCACTGTATTAGTTTGTGTGATAGACACACTGTGAACCACTTTGTTGTAAAAGTGCTGTATAATGACATTTCCTCAGTTAACAGGCAGGAAAAAAATCAGCTTTCTCCTCTTTTAGCCTTTAACAGAGAGCGTCTAACATGAGTCATCAGCAGAGACGTGTCCCCCGGCAAACCCAAAATATCAAGAAGGCACCGCTTCAATAAACTCCCCCCCCCGAAAATAATCTAAATGGTTTTTATGGGTTGTGCTCTGGAAATGAAATGATCTCAGACGGGAGGATGGATGGACGCACGGATCGCTCTGCATCACGAGCCAGGGGATACAAACCTGGGATTCTTCTTTCACATTACTCCTCCTTTCCCTCTGAGGAGTGTATCTACAGCAGTAAAACTCCAATCTGCTGCCGAGAGACGGTGGGAAGTCCGGGCCCGAAGTGAGAGTGATCCACCGATAACACGTCTGAAAAACGACCTCGGCCGTATCTCAGGCAGCGACGGCTAAGAGATGAGAACATAAAGGGAGAAGTTGTCTCAGCCGCAGACAAATCGTCCCGTGGAAGCTGCAGATTGAGCCGAGCCGTCGAGTGGAGAAGCGATACAGAACCCAGAGAACAGAGCCGTCCTTTGTTCAAGGTTAAACTGTTAATTTGCGCTGGGAGAACGGGCCGGACGGATGATTGGTTACACGGGACTCCACGGGGAAATATGCTCATTTACTGCCCTGATGGAAATATTGATAAAGTCATAATAGCATTGATAGAAAGTCATTGAGCAAAAAAGCTCTTAAGGAAGATTAAAACATGGCAGTGGACCCGTGTGTGAAGACCCACTGATAGTGATGCTACGTGACAGCGGCCTATTAGAAAACCATAACTTAGCAGCTGCTTTATTAATCCGCCGTTGGTTTGATTAATGGTCATCGCTGCAGATTCCCACCGAGCCGTCTCGATAGGTGATGAGTGTCTCATGGTTCTGATTTCAGGGGGCGAATGTTTCGAGTACAAGTGGCTCAGCAGCGTCCGTGCTAACTCCACCCGCCCGCTGATCTGGTGCCAGCGCTCCGACGGACTCAGCGTCACCGGTGAGGAACTCCTGCCGTGGAGTTTGGAGTTTACACTCGCAGACTTTTGGTTAACTTGGGTTTCTGTCGACTTACTTGAGTTTGTTTCTTTGCATTAGCTACTTCAGATGTTCACTAAGTTTGGTCATGAAATACATCAACACAAATCAATGTTAAAACTGACTTTTTTGTAACGTTTGCCTTTATTTCATGTGAATAACTGGAAAGCTTCTTCTGTTTTGTCATAAATTAAAGATTTTGACAAATGAACAATTTGACCTGATGGTGGCGCTAGATGAGGAGGAGGATTATTTACTGTTCCATTAATTCTATAGGGACATAGATTCCACTTTGTGACCGTAGAGACCAACAGGTTGATGATCCCCTGAGCTTCAATGATGAGAAGCTCGAAATGGAACCTAGTGCTTAAAGGAACCCAGCTTAACCATATTATTCATTAATGATTATTGTGCTGTTATTTCTTTGAAGTAAATAGTCAAAAAAACACCATTACATCTTTCCAAAGCCGTAGTTTACATATTAAAAATATGTCCGTTTTTTTGTCTGACGAAGGATACAGACATAAATTATGTTAAATGCTACAGAAAACTAAGAAAACCATCAAACATGCATTTGGAACTGGTATTTGAAGCAAAGAATTGTCTTAAATGACTAATCCATCACTAATAATGTTACTTTCTATAAATTAACTAATTACTTCAGTTTTAATAAACCTTCAGAACTGGATTAAATCCTCTCGACTGGTCTCAGCTGCAGAACTGGTGACAAGTTGTTAAAATAAACAGCTTTTTGACCTCGTGATAATTCAGCGTTGCTTCATTTATCTCTACAGTGAGAGAGTGAGAGGTTCCAGCAGCTCAACACAAAGTCTAAACCGTTTCTTCACTTGTGTGTAGGTGGTATTATTTACACTGAATGTCAGAGATATAACAAACTCCTCTGAAGAACCAACAGACTTTCTCTCTGTGAGAAGCAAAGGTCGTGGGCGACGTGAAGAAACGCTGCATTAAAACATGAACACGTGTTTTTAAAAATAAACCTCAGCCCCACGGACTCACAGGTGCAGATAAACGCAGGAGTGTGTGTTAATCAGTCAGATTTATTTATACAGCACATTTAAAAACAGGACGAGAATAGATCAAAAGAAAGTGGAAATAATGCAGGAGAATCGAGAAACACAAATATAAAATAATGACGGTTGATTATGAAACTGTCGTTGTGTTGTTTGAAGTCACAGCAGCAGCACTGAGGATCTGCAGACTCACACAGATGGTGATTGTGCTCCTTTTAAAAAATACCTATTTGGCTTTATTGTGTTTCCCCCCCGCAGGAGGTTGTCCTCCCGTGAACCCCCTGATGACCAACGGCTCCTGCGACCCCCCCTGTCTCCTGCCCAGGTCCTTCTGCAGCGAGGTGAGCGTCTCTCTCTCTTCTCACATCGACAAAGACAAACACTGCAGAGTGGAATCAGGGCTGGGGACAAAAAAAACACATCACGAAAACTCAATAAACAGAAAGAAACAATAATAATAAAAAACATAAACCTGAGAGCGCCGGCCCTGTGGATGAGTGGCAGCCTCTGGACTCGCTGTGACACACGGTCGCTGGAATTGAATTTGAAAGCAGCCGGGAATGAAATGACAGCAGCTCGCAGACGTGAGACCTGGTTCTCTGAAGTGTCACTCAAACGTCCAGCATCCAAAACCAGGGGAAATACCTGATTTTTGGCTGCAGCAGATGGTTCATCTCCAAGTTCTTCAATCGTAACAGCATTTTGGTTTTGTTTTGAAAAAGTAAATGTTGGATTCAGCAGCAGCAGCTTCGTGGTTCCGTTGAATCGACAGACGTCAGAACCACGGAACAAGCAGCTCAGGAGGATCTGATGAGAAACGACCTTCAGAGGTCACTGTTAAATCTGCAGATAAATCCAGGCTCAGCTGGCAGTTTATTAGGTACACCCGGATAAAGCTGATGTGATACAGCAGCCCTGTTATGAACCTTCAGTACAGTTATTACTTCAGCTGAGGAGGTTATGGTTTCACCGTTGGTTTGTTTGTGGGAAATTTCCATGAAATTTGTTGAAAGGATGGAACTTGAAATTTATTCCCCTTATCGATTGACATGATTTAATTTTTTTACTCACTTTTCATGGAGTAATGTTTGGATCTGATCTGAAATCAAGTATATTTAGAAGTCTGAAATCTCTTTCGAGCAGATTTAAATATGGTGTCGGGAACAAATAGAGCTAGAAACCTGTCTTGATGGAGGTATGGAATCTACTGAATGATATTAGTAATGTTACGATTTAAGAGAAGTATCGATTCAACTGTGTGATCATTTTAAAGGCTGCAGTTTGTGTAGTTGTTGAATTATATTGTTCTATTCTTAAGTGTCTAAAAGTAAGTATCCACCTCCTAGTTATTTGAGTACTGTAGTATAAATATAACAGTTACATATTTAGTACAAGGTTTATATGAATCAAGGCCTTTCTAAAACATTACAGCAACCTTTACCTCTCCCTCATTAATGTTAGCATGGTCTTGAGCAAAAGCATTGGATCCTCAGCTGGAGCCTCACCTCCATCCAGGCCCTGCCGAGCACTTCCTGGAACTACACCTCAAAATCAAACATGGTTGTGTGCTTCCCCCTGCAGGCCGGCATCTGCATGTGCGAGGAGGGCTTCACAGAGGTGCTGTCTCCCACTGGGCAGCTGGACCAGTGCGCCCCCATCCCAGTCCTGGAGATCCCCACAGCCGGGGACAAGAAGGGCGACGTGAAGACCAGCCGTGCCATCAACCCCACCCAGCCCAGCTCCACCGGGCCCGGACGCACGGGCCGGACCTGGTACCTGCAGCCCTACGGACCAGGTGAGACCACTAGTGTCCAGATGTTGAGATGTGTTGAAGATGTGTTTGTTGCTGTTAACTTGAGTCTCTTTACTCTCATTCTGTGGAGAACTAACCCTGCTTCAAGATCCTCTTCAGAAACGACCTAGTTTACAGTCGTCAAGTCCTAATTACAAAAAGCACCAGATGAAAGTGTGTCAGACGTGTGGAGGAAGTCAGAAGGAAGAAGACAAGAAGAAGAAATAAACAAACTACAACAGGGACTTGAGAAATAGTCTTAAAAATACAGAGTGCTTTGGTCAGTAAAGCATCACACGTACTTTCTAAAGCTTCCACTTTAAATCAGGTTTATGTAAAAGTTCGAAGTCAGGAACTTTATTCAAAAATGTTTCCACTTGAACTTCTGGATAAGAAGAAAACAGCTTCTGTATTCTTCGTGTGTCCGGCCTGTCTTCTTTTTCTTTTTTTTTAAAGTTTATCTGAAATGAAAAGGTTTTAGAAAAACCCAGAGTTTGTAGAATTTCTCCCCAACCTGCACAGCAGCTGGTAATCCTCCCAGTGACATTAAGACATAAACCCCCGGAGGTTTCCACGTGTCATCGAGGTTTATTCGCTTTCAGGAGGAATTACTGTTGACAGCAGTTTAATTAACTTCAGGTTATAAAAAAAACTCCTGTTCTCTCGAAAAACTAAAAGTGTCCTGATGGTGCATCAGACGTGTTTTTCACACGTGTGAGAGAAACCTTCTCTGAACCGCTGCTGCATTAACATGAGAAGCTGCGTGTGCACCGAGCGAGTTGAGACTGATGGAGCGAGACGGAGAAACCAGCAGTGAGGACGTGTGAGAGCAGATTGAGTTAACGTCTGTCAGGAACTAACACAGACGCTCGTATCGTTTATCTCCCTGTCATTTCTAGTTGTTGTTTTTTTCGCAGCACGTCTGATGCTGTTAGAGATGAAATTATGGGACGATTTAAATGGTGTTATTGCCTTTTTAAGAAAGAGAAACAACAAGGTTTTATAACACGAGCCCCTGATTTACAGTGTACAGATAAAAACACAGATTCTTATTGAGCGAGTGGAAGAAAACAAAGAAAGTGGAGAATCGAGAGGAGAAATAAATTATATTGTGAAAGTGCCGACAGTTCTGGGAAACAAAACAAAAAATGATTAAATGTTTTACTGTCGAGTGCCAGAAATAATAACCACAAACACGGAAGTTTCCTGACTCTCAAGTCAAAGAACTGGCGAAGGAGGAGCATGGACCACAAATATTGATTTCTTTATTCTATGTTTTAACTCTAAACGTTAACACGCTTCTGTAGGGGAGACCCCTGACCACCAGGTGGGGCTGTTGCTCAGGAGGTTGTCCACTAATCGGAATGTTATTTATTTACAATAAATAAATACTAGGAACCTTCTTAAAAAACAGCCCGGTTATCGCTCTCTCTTCCCGCTGGTGATGATCTCAGTCGGTTTTCCTGCAGCGGTTCCTCGATGTTCCTCCTGAATTGATTGTTTGAGTTTCTGATGGTTGTTGGTTCCAAAGCCGAGTCACTGACGAGCCTCCTCCTCCACAGATGGGAAGCTGAAGATGTGGGTGTACGGTGTAGCCGCCGGAGCCTTCGTGCTCCTCATATTCATAGTGTCTATGATATACCTAGCTTGGTGAGTGGACCAGTTCAATCTCCCTTATTTACCTCCATCACCACCATTCATTCATGAAACCAACCCCTCCTCCTGTCCCCCAGCGTCCCCCTCCCCGGCCTCACGCCTCAGTTTCTGTCTTGTCTTCATTTGTTTCTCACTTGCTTCCTTCACGCCGTCCCCCCCCCCCCCCCCCCGCCCCTCCCCCCGGTGTGCGAGCAGCAGCTACTGTGCCACGCTGCATCGCTCTCTTACGGCCCAGGAGTCCGACGCCAACGGGACGGCGGTGTGGCACAATGCTCACGAGATGATTTACACCTGTCCCGATTGCCAAGAGCCGGCTCCGAGCAGCAGCAGCAGCTCGTGAGGATGTGGAGGGTTCCTGCAGTCCCCCCCCCACATCCTGCAGACCCTGACCTTTGACCTCTGTCCGAAGGGTGTCACATGTCCTGCCTGACTCGCTGAGTGAAGGTGCAGGTGAGGACGAACCAGCCGGGGACACTAGAGAGGATCTGGACCTTTCAGTTCCCTGTTTATAGCGTCTTTTAAAACTGACCCACGTCTGATTCTTATGCTCACGACAAAACAGCTGGATCCACGTTTAATAAAACGACACAGACAGTAGCAGACAAATCATCATCATACATAAATACCTAGTTATTACAGTCAGTAATCTATTTAAAGCTGTGCCACAGGGAGAACACACAACCTTTATTCAAAGGAAATCCACATTTGAAATATAAGGAAGTTTATTTGCCTTTTTAGAGTTTGATGTCTCTCTAGTGTGATTGTACGAAATATGAAGCTGTGACAATCAACGTTCACTTACCTATAAACCCCTGTTAAAGTTTTTAAGCTAAACTAACATATGTGTTTTTATTAACTATTTGCATCGTAGATTTCCCCCAAATGAAGAACTACACAGACAAAGTTCTCCACTAGAAGTAAAAGTCCTGCTTTCAAAGTCTTTAAAATACAAGTACACAGTAAATAAAGTGATTCCTTTGAGTGAGTGAATACACATCTAGAATTAAACTCATTAATATAAGTCAGTGACATTTACATGTTGCAGCTGGTAGATGTGGAAAAACTTATCAGAATGGAGCAGTGAGATAATAATTGTATATAAAATCTTAACATGAAAAGAAGGATTGTCAAAAGATTGTCAACATCTGAACAGATATTTCATCAAATAACATCATAAATTCAGGTCGTATTCAATTCATGTCACGAGAAGAATTAAGATTTATATGAGAGGAGAAATATAAAGAAAACAGGTTTTTAAAAACACATTTTATTTGTAACCATATTTATTTAATCTTTGGGGTCAGAATAAGATCAGACGAGTTCAGACCAAAGTTAAAGTGACTTTCATCGTTGCACAATAAACAAAAATATGGTTTGAGTCATTTCTGGCTGTTGAACGTTTTTCTGTATCAAATATGATCAGAAACTGAAAATCTTCAGATGTTTATCACAACTTTTTCTCTGTTTTATTAAGAGAATAATGAATGAATTGAGTAATCCTGAAAATAATGATTAGACGCAGCTCAAGAAAATGTTAATATTCTTTGTGTCACTTTATTTGTGTCACACGTGAGCAAAGAGGTCGGTGATTGGTCCTTTCACAAGAAGCTGTAAACAGTGAATTAGCAAAGTAGCGTAGCATAGCATCCCTTAGTGTGTTGGTTTAAATACTAGTTCCCACGTTGTGTTGGTGCTTGTGTCAATATAAACGTGATAGATGTGTTGTTGTTGTTGTGTTGTCACAGACGACGACATCGTGACGACACACGTGTGAACGTCACTGCAGGGATTTGATTCTGTTGCTCAAATTTGAACCTTCTGGCTCTGGTGCTTTCCTGATCTCACACTGCCCTCTTGTGGCCGAAAGAGGAAGTAATGCACTCCCACCCCTCCCTCCATATTAATTTCATAAAGCTCATTATCATCATCTCATTTATCTGCTTTCAGCTATTAGCAAAAATATTGTACTAACAACTAATTGGACTTGGATGTGAAACTGAAGGTTTAAGACAAATGAACGTTAATCAGCTTCTATTTTAATTGATTATTTTTTTAATAATTAGTATAAACTTTATTCATAGAGCCCTTTTAAAAACACAGTTTCAAGGAGATTTACAAGTTAAAAGTTAAAAAAATGAAGGAAAACAACAGAAAACAGTCAATATTTGCTGTTTTTTCCTGTAAAATTCGAGAAATTGCTGTTTTTCTGAGACTTTTAAGATATTAAACTTAATATTTGTAGGTTTTTTTCACTGTTTATTCAACAAAACAATGAGTTTAATTCCACACGTCACTTTCAGCTCCGTGAAACTTCACAGACAAAACAACGAAGTGATGACTGAAGAGATAAATCAGCAGATTCATTGCTAACGAAGCTTCAGTCATATTCCCGTCAGGATTTGTGAACATGAGTAACTTCTCCAAACCGCTGATGAAAGACTCTGAGTTTCCGTGGCAACAGATCTTTCTTCTTGGAGCGTTTGCTGACGTTTCATGTGAATCTGTTGAGATTCTGTCAGCAGCTCATCACACAAACTATCCAGAGGAAACTCCCCCGAGGTTCCTCTGGTCTGATCTCTAACGGCTCTCCAGAATATTCCTGTTTAGACGTCTCGTTCTCCAGAGAGTCGCACGTCTCTGTTCTCGGCCTCTGGGAGGAAGTTTGGGGGGAAAAGTTTCTCATGTTGGGAAGAAATAATTAGACCGACGTGTTGGCTGAGCAGCCGGAAACTGTGAAGGGATGAAACGAGAAAATAACCACGACTAAATATCAGCTTTACTTTCTCAAAATCTACACATTATTCACCTCATAACTTGCTTCTCTCTCGTGGAGGCAGAGGAACAAGTGTGAGCTTCTAAATTAACTCACTAAAACCTGTCAATGCTTTTAGAAGGAGACGTGTCCTTGTTTGTGTTCAACACATAGAACAGTAGTTTAATAATTCATATTCACACTTTCACCATTTTCAGGTGTTTAGCATTAAACACCTGAAAATCCCACATTTACTCCTGTTTGAGTGATTGGTCCCTTTTACAAGAAGGTGTACACAGTGAATTAGCATAGTAGTGTAGCATAGCATCCCTTAGTATGTTGGTTTAAATACTAGTTCCCAAGTTGTGCTATCCAACATCGAACAGTAGTTCAATAGATCATATTCACACTTTCACCATAAATGCAAAACACCTCAAAATTCCACAAAAATAACCCCAGTGCAGAGCTCCGTTTGTTAGGAAATCGTCAAAATACATTCAATACAATAAATAGGAAAAGAACAACTTGTCTTTAGAAATTTACATCTTATCTTCAGTTTTTCAAACGGTGTCAGAGAGTTGAGAAGTTGTTCAATTGTTTAAAGACAAAGTTAGTTTTCGGCTTTTCATGAGAAATTCATTGACAAAAAAAGGACAAAAATACAGAATTTTGTCAGTTTCTTCCAAAGTTTGGTGATTTTCTTTGTGGGTGTCTTTGATCTCTTAGGGTCTTTTACATAAATAAAAATGACGTTTCAGTCAAAACTCTAATTTTAACGGCCGATTCCAGAATGGAAAACCCTAATATTTGATTGAGGAGCCAGATATTTATCTTCAGAAAACTCTTTGCTCTTCTCTCTTCTCCAGTTTTCCAGGTGCTGCAGATCTGTCACATGTGATGTCATCATTTCATCCACCTTTACATCCCATAATGTTATAATTTACAGTTTGGTTATTATAAATGAGAATATTTCATGTCCTGACTTCCTGTTTTGTTCTGTCCACTCAGCAAAAAGCCAAAGAGGCCTCAGAGACAGAGGCAGCAGAACAACCGACTAAAACCTCTGACTCTCGCCTACGACGGGGACACGGACATGTAGCCGCCCCCCCCCCACCCCCCACCACCCTCACCCCCCCGGGAGACACTCCACCGAGGACTCCCCCCCCCCCTCCATCATCGACCTTCATCACACTGGGGGGGGGGGGACATGGACGCTTGCAGCTGGAACGAACTCGTCACAGAACGGAGATCTCACACAAATCCTCTTAACTGAGACACTAGTGAGTTTAACCCCCCCCCCCACCACCCACCCCCCCCATCCTCCTCTTCCTCTTCTTCTTCTTCTGTGTTCTTCTCGACTCGTCGTCTTTCTCAAGAGCCTTCATGAGTTCAGTCAAATGCCTTTTTCTGCCCCCCCCCCATCCTCCTTCCACTGCTCGTCTCGGTGGTAAAACGGATTGGCCAGGTGCTGGAGACCGAACCCTGCCCCCCCCTTAGTGCTTTTCTGCTTGTCCCTAAAAACGCTGAGTCGCCGGAGGCTTAGGATGCACTGACGGTTCGTACGTTGCCAAAAGTCACCGGGGGGGGGAGGGAGTGAGAGAGAGAGAGAGAGAGAGAGAGAGAGAGAGAGAGAGAGAGAGAGAGAGAGAGAGAGAGAGAGAGAGAGAGAGAGAGAGAGAGAGAGAGAGAGAGAGAGAGGAGGACAAATCTCCATGAACAGGTTTGGATTCCTCAACTGGGTTTTCACTCAAATCTCTTCTGAACACCAGGAGACGTTTGGTTTAAATTTTTCCTCATTTTTCGCCAAAAGATGCTGATGGAGGAGAAGCCCCCCCCCTGCCTCCACCCCCCCCCTTTGTTTCCGGCCCTACATTGCACTATATTAGTGCAGCATGATATGCACACGTGACTTCTACCGTTTATTGCCATAGAAACGCCGCCTCTTCCACAGAGAGAGAAACCGCCAGAAACATTAACAGAGGAAAGAAAGAAAAAATAATAATAAACCAACGGCAACAGATGAAGATGTTTCGATGTGAACCTCCAGTTATTAATACATGTAAAGATTTGATTTGTCACCACGGATTATTTTTGGTTGTTGTAAAGTAACTTTTGTGGTTCGTAGGTTTTCGTCCGATGTGTTTTTCACTGTTTTTTCTGCCCAAGATAAAATTTTAAAAAAGATTTAAAGTTCAGCAGGCGATTTGTTTTTTAACGAATCACCTGCTTTCAAAATTATTTTTACCTCTAAGGATTCTGATAAGATTATTAAATTAAATTATTTTACTCGCAAGAATGCGACGTGGAAACTTTTTTGCAGTGATTTCAACAAAAGCAAAAATTATGAATAGATATTTAAAAACCATTCGTGCAAATGTCATTTCTGCCTTACTGACGATACCTGAGTACTAACCGTCCTGTAGAAGAGTTTTTAATACTTGAACGGGGAACAAACGTCATAAATCATAAACCGCAGCACATGTAGAAATATTAAGGTAAAAGAAATGTGCTTTTTCTTTTTAAAGGAAAAGTATGATTTTTTAAAACTTTTTTCATGTAGTAGCCGCATCATAGTCCCTGTTGTTTTTCAGCCGTCCTACATGAGGTGAAAAATGAGTTAAAAAAAATACAATGTACAAATATATAAAATATATGAATAATAAGAGAACTGAGTTCTACGTTTAAAAAAAAAAGAAGCTGGTGTGAAGAGTGTTTACTTTTTTTTCTTGTGGGATTTGTAAATAACAGCAATTTTTTTTATTATTTTTTGGGGGGGATGGGGAAATATCTGAGTATGTGTACATTTATTTTGTATCACACAGAAAAACGTTTAGTTTTGACTGTTGCAAAGTGGGTGTATGATAATTCTGATTGTTGTTCATCATGATGCAAGTTGTGTGTTGTGATAAAAAGGGAACAAGATGGAGACCAGTGGTGAAGAAGAGGTTTTGTACAGGTTGTTTATATGTGTGGGAAGAATTACTGAAAATAAAACGGGACCCGGGTGAAAAGTTCTCTAGTGTCAAGTCGAGTTTGTTGAGTTTCATACGTTGACAAGTTAACACAACTTTAAATTGTTTGTGTTTTTGTGTATTTTTGTCGTCAGATTCTATGAAAAGAGCAAAAACTGAGTTGAATTGAATCATTTGGAATTTAGATCTTAAATAACGTCCTCCTCCGTGACCTTTGACCTTTAACAACAATGATACAATATTATTTAATTCATCTTTAGAATAATTACATTTTGTTTGTGTGGTAAGAATCAGAATCAGAATAAGGTCATAACTTTGTTTGTTTTGTAGGAGGAGATGAAACAATATTAGTTTCCTGTCATTGTTTACAAGCTGAGATGTGAAGAGTCAGTTCAGCGGATGACCACTAGAGGTCGCCCTCCGACGATGCTCAGAGAAAAGTTGCCTCAAAAAGTCTATAACGTGAAGCTGCTGCTCTTCTTCTGTCTCTTCATCCCTCCTTCTCTCTCTCACTCGATCTATCTCTTCCTCTCTCTCTTCATCCCTCACTCATTTCTCTCCCTTCTCTCCCTCTCTCCATCTCTCTCTGTATCCCTGCTTCTGTCCATCATCTCTCCCCCCTCATCCCTCCATCCTTCTCTCCCCCACTCTCTCCTATTATCTCTCTCCCCCTTCTCTCTCCCTCATCCCTTCCCCCTTCATCCCTCACTCATCTCTCTCCCTTCTCTCCCTCTCTCCATCTCTCTCTTTATCCCTGCTTCTGTCCATCATCTCTCCCCCCTCTCCCTCCCTCCTCTATCTGTCTTACTCTATCCTTCTCTCTATCCCTCTGTCTTCATCCCTCCCTCCTTCACTCTCTCTCTCCATCTCTCTTGTCATCCCTCCCTTCTTCTCTCCCTGTCTCCCTCTTTCTATCTCTCTCTTCATCCCTCCCTTGTTCTCTCCCTCACTCCATCTTTCACTATTCATCCCTCCCTCCTTCTCTCCCTCTCTCTCCCACTCTTTCTTATTCTCTCTCTCCCCCTTCTCTCTCTTTATCCCTCCCTCCTTCTCTACCTGTCTCCCTCACTCTATCTCTCTCTTCATCCCTCCCTTGTTCTCACCCTCACTCCATCTTTCACTATTCATCCCTCACTTGTTCTTTCCCCCTCTCTTTCTTACTCTATCCCTCTCTCCCCCTCCTCTCTCTCTATCTCTTGTCATCCCTCCCTTCTCCCTCTCTCCCCCTCCTCTCTCTCTCTCCATCTCTCTCTTCATCCCTCCCTCCTTCTTTTCCTGCCTCCCTCACTCTATCTGTCTCTTCATCCCTCCCTTGTTGTCTCCCTAACTCCATCTTTCACTATTCATCCCTCCCTCCCTCCTTCTCTCTATATCTCTCTTCTCCACTCTGTCTTATTCTCTCTCTCCCCCTTCCCTCCCTCTATCTCTCTTCATCCCTCCCTCTTTATCTTCCCTGTCTCCCTCACTTCATTTTTCTCTACTTCTCCTCATCCCTCCCTCCCTCTCTCTTCCCCCAGCTCTCTCTTACCCCCCCTTCTCCCTCTCTCCCCCTCCTCTCTCTCTCTCTCTCTCCCTCTCATATAAAACGTCCCCCCCCCTCCACTGACTCTCACATCTTCAAACTCCTCCGTCCTCGTCGCTGCGTCTCTGAACACCTGACCCTCCTGAAGGAGCTCTCTCGCCCCAGGACTCCCTCCCTCCCTCCCTCTCTCGCTCTTCACCTCCCTCTCTCGCTCTTCACCCCCCCCTCCAGTCGTTCTCTCGCTCTTCACCTCAGAGTCAGGAGGAGATTTTTCTCTGTGTTTTTTCTTCTTCTTGTTGTATTTTGCAGCTGAGCCGGTGGAGGACGGTTGGACGTGATGAGAGGAGCTTCTCCACCAGGAGGCATGAGCTCCACCTGCTTGTGGGCGGCGGCTCTGCTGCTGTCAATCATCTCTCTGGTGAGTGACACGTCAGTTTGATTTTGACCTTTTGGGGTTTTTTGTTCCTCTCGTATCTTCTCGGGTGTTTGCTCTCGTCTAGAAGAAGGAAAGTCCACAGACGTGTGGAAACAAGAATGAAAGATCACGTCAGTCGTAGTTTGATGATGTGAAAATCCTGAAGGAATCAAAGTGTAATGTTGTGTTTGTGCAGTTTCCTCTGAGTCTCCAGGTAGACTCACACGTGACAGGAGAGTCAGAGTTGTGTGTTTTTAATACACACACAAACGTACACGGACTTTTAACTGCTCCGAGCGACGACTCATTCAAATCTTTATGAATTAACAAATTCCTCAAACCCAGCGTCCCTGTCAGAGCATCCTGAGCCCGTTCTGACAAACGCAACACAACTCGGCGCCTCGACACTCGGTGACAACACAATTCTTTTAATCCTGGCAGAGACAGTCCCCCCCCCACCACCACCACCCCCCCACCCCCCCTCACCCTCAGATAAATCTGTCAACAAAGCAATCAAAGGCGAACAGGAGACACTCCTCTCGCCCCGAAACACACACACACAAAAAAAAAATATATAAATTCCATAAACTTAATCCCCACAAACTCGAACTCACCCTTAAAAAAAAAAAAAAAAGCTCCCGGGGCTTTTATCTGTGTTTAATTTGCATAGTGATGGAAAGAAGTCAATTACTATTAATTATTCTCTACAACTTAATACCCATTATCGAATTGAATTCAATGTCTTGAAAACCATAAACTCAATTTCACAGCTGACTAAGCACACTAATCATTTCACCCCCCCCCCCTCTACCCTACCCCCCCACCCACCACCACCACCACCACCTTTTCCTTTTTCCTTTTATTATGTTTTTTAAACGAAGCGTCTTCCGGCTCTGAAGGGAAACAAGGATTCTTTCGATTCCACGAGCAATAACATTAACAAACATGGATTCTCCTGTTGCCTCGGAATACAAACGCTCATTAAACCCTGTGTGTGTGTGTGTGAGTTGTGTGAGAGCATCATGGCGGATTGAGCATCACTTGATGGGTGTGTGTGTGTGTGTCTTTGTGTGTGTGTGTGTGTGTGTGTTTTTCCAGACCGGGCTGCCAAATTGCTTCGCTATGCTTTAATGGGATGATCATAATTGTTTGGTACTCGCTGCATCCTCAGCTTTCGCCTGCAGCTCCTTCAACAGATTGACAGACCCATGGGAACCTCACAAACTTATTTTGGCCGCCTTTGAACCAAGTCGTGTGTGAAATAATATGATTATGCGTTTCTCCTCTGGGTAAGAACTGGTGGCCAATATTTTTCTTTCTCCTCCCCTCCCCCCTCTCCTCTTCCTCCTCCTCCTTCCTCCTCATCTTCAAACTGCCCCTCTCTCTAATATCCCGCAGTCTGTCCACGCTCACTATTTATCCTCCTCACAAGTCACGGAGGATAATCGTGCCCCGGCCGCTCCGAGCGCCGCGGCGGCGAGAGCACTCGGCTCCATCCGCTGCTTCCTGTGATGTCTTGACACACTTTTTTGATTTGTCATCATCTCTGACCCCCCCCCCCCCTCAGGTGCCACTTTGATATCACTGCGAGAATACAGGCCCCGGACTCTTAGTGGGTGTCAAATGCCGCGTGGTTGATCCATCAGCTCAGCGACCGGGGGGGCTCACGAGGCCAGACAAGATAAATTCACTGTAAACGACGATGAGGATGATCGTCTCCCCAGAGCCTCGGCGCTCAGGACGCCATCAACACCGAGCAGCCTCCGTCTTTCTCTCTGTCGGACGCAGGGAAACCGGAGACGATGTTTCACGAACCCGTTGGAAATCACAAATTAGATTTTAAATAAGCTCGTAGCCTAAAGGTCACAGGTTCGATCCCCATCAGCCACTCGCTCTGGATCCAAACTCCTCCGACTCTCAGCCTCTCTGGGCTCTGAGATGATCCAGGAACAAACTAAACCAAGCTTTGAGTTCTTGAGCTGGTTCTGATCAAAGAGTTGAACTTTGACCTGAATAGTTTTTACACCACTGTACCACAATCAGTTATTTAATATTTTATTTTGTATTTATTCTAGGGCTGGGCAAGTTAACTCGTTTAATCGAGTTAACTCAAGTGATGAGTTAACTCGATTAATTATTTTATCTCCCATTAACTCAGGTTTGATTATTTATTGTTTTATTGTGAAAGTCAGGCTTTTATTTTGTGAAAGTCTGTTGCTGACTGCTGCAGAACAGGAAAAAAGAAAATAATTGGCGGATAAACAATCGAGTTAACTCATCACTTGAGTTAACTCGATTAAAACGAGTTCACTTGCCCAGCCCTAATTTATTCAGGTTAGGGTTTTGGTGATTTCATTATTGTTGTCTTCCATCGGTCATTCAAACGAAATACAAAAATTGGTAGAAAAACACCCATTGATTGAAGTGTGTTTTCTCCCTTCATTTATAGAAATTTACCACTGTATACAGTTAAACTATAGAAGTACATTGATGGGAATGTACACATGGAGAACATGCTCTTGTTATCTGACTTGTATTGATGACAAAGATCAACACATCCAGTTGTAAGATCGTTTTTCTGATCGGTCAGATTCCTGAACAAGCTTTGTTTACTTTTCTGATTTGCAGGAAGCTATCTTTACTTTTATATATTTTTTTAAATATTTTTTTCAGAGAGCTTCAGTTTAACACCTCCAATTTAAAAACCAAATAAATCCACACAACTGCCTTTTTTAAAGAAACATTTGCATTGTTGATTCCTCGTCGCTGCAGCTGAAGCATTCAATCAGTGCTGTAAAGAAGCCCCCCCCCGACCCAACCTGCCTCCCACCCGGTCCCTTTCTCTCCTCTCGCTCCGTTGTAACTACAAGTGTCGCATTCACAAATCCTGTCCACACGGAGCATCCAGCCAAATGAAAACCGACACACACTCTCATTCTTCCCTCAGCGCCGCTGGTTCTATTAAAGCTGGAATTTGTCGGGTTGCTGGCAGGTTCCGGGCCCATAGAATATCCTCCGAGCTCCGAGGGAAGCCGGGGGGTTGGTGGTGGGTTGGGGGGGGTTGTTTATCTTCCTGTTTCAAAGAGAGCGGACGCCTGCTTCTTATCGCGGTCTCACCGACGAGCAGATAGCATTTAGGTTTGTCCCAGCGCCTGCGTGTGTTTGCATCAGGCACCAGAGAGGTTTCCTGGAGGAGTTGTGCAGAGCGAAGCTGTTTGTGTTCTCTCTCTCCGAGGGGAACGGGCCTCAGGAACCGGACCTGGGAACAATATGAACCCAGTTCCATGAGGTGTGAGGGGAGTGGGAGACTCTGTTGGTGCAAACTGGAAACAGGAAGTTCAGGTCAAACTTAATTGTGTTTGTTTTGGGTAAAAAAACAATATAGGAACTTCATTAAAACCCAGGATTAGGATCTCTGCTGCTGCTGCTGCTTCTCCAGTCCCTGAACTTTAGTGTGATACTGAATCACCCGAGTCCTCATTAAAAGATGCTGATGACTAATATGTCTTTTACTTTTAATGTTATGTCGTTATAGGTTTTAAATTGAAAGTCGTTTCGAAAACATTAAATATTTACTGGGAATAAAAATACACAAAAATCATCCTTACGTGCAGATTTATTGAAACACTGAAAACTAATCTAATCTGCTTCAACGTGTTTGTGAGAGAAAAACTAAATGAATCTCCTAAATTTTGAAAACGCCACAAAGAAAAACACAAACAGTGGATTCATGAAAGATTTTGATTAAGAAAATAAGATTTCAAGGTCAAACTAATGAAATGACACATAGATCAGCTGCTTATTTCGTGGAATAAACCTCCACGTCTGCACGTTTTAACTAATTTTTCTCTTATATTCCATTACTTTCCACTTATTTCTTCACTAAAAGAGTTCCATATGTGGTCATGTTGATGGTGTGTGAGCTCAGTGTTTTTTAAACAGTGTTCTGAGGAATCAGATGAATCTGAGTGGTTTGTGAGGATTTGTTGACGATTTTAAAACAAAGAATTTGACCAAACTTTGAGAGTTTCGTCGCATAAAGACATGAATAGAAACAGCAAAAAGCTACCTGGAACCAAATTAATTCAAATAAATCGAAATAAAGAATTAATATGTATAAACGGGAACTTTATATTAACGCTCATTGTTTCCTATTTTAAATCTGGAAGACAGTGAAGATGAGATGTCGTCATTTACTCTTTGTTGGAGGCGGTTAAAGGTTCAGACTCTAATCAATAGACTTTCAACCAAAGTCAGTGAGAATCTCCCATCTGTGTGTATGTGTGTGTGTGTGTGTGTGTGTGTGTGTGTGTGTGTGTGTGTGTGTGTGTGTGTGTGTGTGTGTGTGTGTGTGTGTGTGTGTGTGTGTGTGTGTGTGTGTGCGTGTGTACATGTGTGCATGAAAGAGTGAGTGAGCGCGTGTGAAGAGAAGAAGAAGAAAAAATATGATGTGGAAGGAAAAGAAGACAACAAAGAAAAAGGAGATGTAGAAGATGAAAAAGAATAGTAAGAGGAAGATGGAAAAGAGGAAGTGGATGAAGAAGAAGGCGGAGAAGAAGAAGATGATCAAGAAAAAGAAGAAGAAGAGGAAGAAGAAGACGAAGAAGGAGAAGAGGAAGACATTGAAGATGAAGAAGAGATATGTGACAAATTGTCTTCACTAAATAAAGCATCAGATCAGAATATTTCTTTATCTGTTTTACACGACTGATCAGATATCAATAATATAACGTTTCCAACTATCGATAATTGATCGTTAACGAGCTGTTAATCCTTCAGGTGGTATTTGCTCCCCGGGGGGGGGGGGGTCTCAACAGTTAATAACGTGTCATGAACGATGTGTGATACATTCATTACAAAGTATTGTAATGAATGTATAATTGAAAAAGTTTAGTTGGTAAATTCTGGATAATGGTCCAAGTCGTTAACTCTTTATTTTCAGAACTAGTGAAATCAAATCAAACTTCACATCGTGATTAAATAAATTCCAATTAAGTGCAAATTAAATTTCACCTTTAGCCGACGACCACATTGTTTTCCCTGATTTAATATGATCCACCGCTGAGAGACTAATATCTGTTAAACCCAAACTTATCCACTGTCGACCTTTCAACGCCATGTTGGTTCTTCATCCAGGGACTCGTCCTCTTCTCCTCTTCCTCTCTCTTCTCCTCCTCTTCCTCTCTCTTCTTCTCCTCTTCCTCTCACCCTCCTCTCATCCCTCTCTCTCTCTCTCTCTGTGTTTGTGCTTCGCTCACGTTACTGACGCCAGCGCGAGGTAAACCTCGGCCCCCCCGAGCGTCGCTGCAGCCAGATCTGAACGCCGCTTTAGTCGGGACTGCCTCTGATCTGCCTAATCTCCCCGGGCTGGATTACAGGTTGGGTTCTAATCCGTGAAGTGGGGGGGGGGGGGGGGGGTCTGTGTGCTAGTCTCTAATCCAGGGACTGGCAGGTGCTTTGGATGAAAGCTAATTGCGTGTCACAGTTTGGTGGGGACGGACACAAACGCCGGTGACAACAGAGGTTCCACCAGGAGGAGTCGCTCGGACGCCGAGTGGGAACGCAGGTCACATGGGCGACGAGTCATCTTCATAATCTCGGTGGGAAATAATAAATAAATCTGATCCTAGTGACACGGAGATTATTCATCACTTAAAGCTGCAGGAAACTTTGTTGCTTTTCAAAACTCAGCGTTGATCCTAATTTACCGGTTGACAACGACAACGTTCTTCACGTTTACACCTTAAATCGCTGCACACACAGACACACACACACACACACACACACACACACACACACACACACACACACACACACACACACACTTAAACCAGCTCAGAGCAGTTTCCTAAAAGCCCTTCATCTGGTTTCAGGATCCCGTTGAGACTGAAACATCAGTAATTACTGCGGCAGCTGAACGATGTTTCCTTCTAACGACTCCGACTGGAAACAAATCATGAAAAATTAAATGGTTTGTATTGTGGGTCAAAGGTCATTTCAGGAGAGTTTGTTCTTTGATAACTCCTGAAAACACGTGGAAGTGAATTCACATTCAATGTCAATCAAAGGATCTGCTTTAAAAAAAATCCCTTTAACCAAATCCTGCACTTTTTCTTTCACACATATTATTTGAACCTTGAGTCATAAAAAGAAAATCTGATTAATCAGTAGGTTTCATTAGTTTTCATGTAGAGCTGTACAAATACTTCATAGTGTAGCTTTAATATGCTTCAAGGAAACTTTTTATCAATGCATATGTCCGGAAATTATATTTTACTTAATTATTTGTATTTATAATATATTAATTTAATTTATTATTTGTATTATTAATGGCAGAGATATGGATTTGGAGACGAAGAAATGTTATTGAGGCTAATTGATATTTTACCATTTCAAAACAAACTCTGTAACATTTAACAATAAACAACTAAATATATGCAGAATACAATATGATAAATATAGATAAATAAATAAACATATATATTACTACCTTATAGTGTGTTATTAAACCATTAATTCACTGTTTACATACTGTTTTTTAAATGCTAAACAAGGTTTAACTGTTAAAATGAACTCAGCTCCTGTGTTTCTCTGCAAAGATCCAATATTTTCTTCCATTATCACTTTTGAAATGAACAGAAATCATGTGAATCATGATCACACGGAGCCGCGCTGTCGCCTCAGCCTTGCAGCTCATTGGCTGACGGCCTACAGACACTATTTCACTGAACTTTTACATCCTAAGGAGCTTTATGTTTGACGGTAATGGAGCCGATAAATCGTGGACAGGAAGCCGCCCTCGTCCTCACGCCCACTTTATCTTTTCACGATACATCAGCACGCGGGCGACATGACAGGCGTGTGTTTCCAGCAGCGAGACAAAGGGAAGCTGTTCATTAATACAGTCAAACCTCTGCACGGGGGAGATACACATCTCTCCTGAACCTTGTCACCACAAACATTTCTCTGTGAAGGTCTCGCAGTTTTCTTTTTAATAACAGATTCAGCCGTGCTCAAAACTTCTTCTTGCTGTTTAAAAGGCTTCGGTCTGCGTGTGGTGTTTGAAGGAGACTCGGCCTCCGCTGCTGTTTCCAGAGAGGAGGACGGATCCAACGTCTCCACCGAGCCTCTAACGGCTCCTTCACATCGGGTCGTTCATCATCCGGGCCTCTTCCAAACAGCTGGAGGCCGTCTCTCCTCTCCTCCTCCTCCTCCTCCTCCTCCTCCTCCTCCTCCTCCTCCTCCTCCTCTGTGGAGTGCACCACGCCAACCTGCGCTCCAGGAGGAAGATCACAACTCTCACACGCACACCCTCAAGTATCACAATGTCACCCAGAGAACTTTGTGAATGAGAGAGGAGCTTATTTTCAGGGTATCGATCGCAGGGTGAAGGTAGAAAATATAAAAACGCTTTGGACCAGATAGATCTGCTGTCACGTCGCCCGGCCGCGGTTCGGACATCACTGTCACGGGCCTCTGTGGGGGGGCGGGGCGAGTCCTCGCTCCCTCATCTGTGTGATTGTTAGAGGAGAGACGCTGAATGAATCATCAATCATCCATTCAGGGCACATTCAGCAGGTAATAGTCTGCTGTTGCATCACGTCTGCGCCCGGGCAGCGCCTCGTTCATCTGGACGCGTGGCAGGAATCCCTTTCATCTTGATTAGGACGCCCGGGCACAGGACGGTTCACACACTGCGAGACTTAGTTACAGCATTAGCAGCGTCTCGTACAGGTGCTGACACGCCGCGGGACGGATAAATCATCTGCGCTCGTCGGCTTTGTCTCCTTGACACCAAGGAGACGCTGGAGTTTATTAGTCAGAAGGACGACAACAGAGGAGACACGAGGACAGGACGTCCAGCTGCACGGACGTCGTCCAGTTCTGCAACAAACAGAGTTTATGTTCACTGAGAAGTTTTGTTCATTTTATACAAAAAAACCTTGCAACTGAAATTGAGTTTTGAGAAAATTCATTGTTCGGGCAAATGAACAAAATACAGCCAACGCCGATAGTTTGACCTCAACAAGATGATATTTTTTTATCGGATTTACCCACGTTTAAATAACCTGGATAATCAAACTACGTTTAGTTTAAAGCAGGTATGAGGTTTGTGTCTCTCATTGGAATATTTATCTCCATCCAGGAGGTTTGTTTCTTCGTTGTTTGTGTGTTTGTTAGAGAGGTTACACAAAAATCACTGAACGGATTTCCATGAACCTTGGTGGAAAGATGTTGTTGATTTTAGAGATTTCAGGTTCAGTTCCTTTTACATTGCGAGAGTCATTTTTCCAAAATGTAATTTGTTTCCTAGGGATCTTGATAATGAAAAGAGATCCTCGTCCTCGTGCTCTCATAACTCCAGATAAAATGTACAGATGCTCCTCAGATTGAGTCCCATCCGTGTGATTGTCTGTAAATACGGGTTTAGAGTGTTGCTCTTTCCAGTTTGAATGTTCCCTCTTTTCACTGGGTTCTTTGTGTCTCTGCTCCTTCAGGTCACCGGCGCCGGGTCACCGAGTTCAGGAAGCTCGGACTTAAGAGGAAGCTCGAAATCCAAAGCGAAGACGTACTGGAGCGAAAGCAGCAAGGCCGTCTCCATCAGCCGCCTGCTCTCCCAGACGCTCTACGACAAGGAGAACTTCACCTCCCTGGACCTGAGCTACGGAGACTCCTTCTCCAGACAGGAGCAGTGGAACTGGCTCCACAACGCCTCCAACCCCCGGGACCCTCGGCCCAGGACGAAGAGGAGGCCCATCGTCAAGACCGGCAAGTTCAAGAAGATGTTCGGCTGGGGCGACTTCCACTCCAACATCAAGACGGTGAAGCTCAACCTCCTCATCACCGGCAAGATCGTGGATCACGGCAACGGGACCTTCAGCGTCTACTTCCGCCACAACTCCACCGGTCAGGGCAACGTGTCCGTGGGTCTGGTTCCTCCCACCAGGGCTGTGGAGTTCCAGGTGCAGCAGCATCAGCAGTACCAGCAGAACCAGCACAACCAGCAGAACCAGCACAACCAGCAGAACCAGCACCACCAGCAGCAGCAGCAGCAGCAGCAGCAGCAGCAGACGGCCCTGGAGACCAAGCTGTTCAACTGCCGGGTGGAGTACGAGAAGGTGGAGAAGGGCACCAGGAACTCGCTGTGCGCCCACGACCCGTCTCAGAGCTGCCCCCAGGAGCAGACCCAGAGCCACGTGTCCTGGCTCTGCTCCAAGCCCTTCAAGGTCATCTGCATCTTCATCAACTTCTACAGCACCGACTACAAGCTGGTGCAGAAGGTGTGTCCGGACTACAACTACCACAGCGACACCCCCTACCTCCCCACCGGCTGAGGGTGTGAAACCCCCACCCCCACCCACCCCACTCCCCCCCGTAGAGACAGGTCGGTCGGGTCCTGAGCGAGCGGGTCAGATGATTTGAACAGAAGGTGGAGTCGGGACACTACTTCACAGTTGAAACGTTGACAGGTTTTATTACAGCTAACACGTCTGAGACGGATCCAACTCCAGGGAACCCCCCCCCCCCCGACCCGGGGTCACGCTGGGAGACGTCCCCGGCTCTATACCACACACAGCTGCTTATACATCGAAAGGAAATCCTCAAGCCAACCGTAAAAATATGCTGATTGTCTTTATGTAAATATGGTGGATTCCACACAAAGACCTGAGAACAGTTTCATTAATGTTTTCTCCCGCTTTCTCTCGTTGTTTATTACGTTGATCGTGTGTTTCCCGTCTCAATCAAGCTTCTCCGTCTTTTCCAATCAGTCTCTGGTAATCACTGCAAACACCTAAATGTCAATGCAAATACGAAGAATCTGTCAGTTTGCATTAGAGGACGTAATGGGAAAAGCAAACCTTTCTGGAGTGGTGTTGTTTTTGCTGCCGTGTGATTGTTTAGAATGAATATTCCTCTCTGCTGTTGTCGTTGGAGTCGTCCACGTACGTGCATGATCAGAATGTGGTAAACAGCTGAAAAACAATCCATCTGTCACGAGTTATCCTTCATCGAGCCTCAGACGTCACCGGAGAACAAGAACAAGACAAAAAAAAATAAAAAGAGAGACTTCTGTTTTAATTCTGTGTTATGTGTCAACGCTCGTTAGGCCGTGGGAGGAGCCCAGTCAACGAAACCAGTCGAGGGTTCCAGTCGAACACGAGCAAGAAAATAAAGATTTTAAAGATGCAGACGACAGAAATACAGACGATCATTTCTCTGCATTGCATTTAAAAAACAAATTCTGGTGTTTTGTCTTAGATTTAGACATTTAGACTCTTATTTTTGTGAGTTTACAGTACAAGACAGTTTTGGATGCAGCTCAATCACACGACTGAATGTTATTCTAGCTCATTCCCATCATACTAGGTTCTGTAAGTTGAACATAAACTTTGTTGTTTTTGCTCATTTGCTGAAATGGTTGATGAACATACTTTATTACATTTCAACTGCTCCGATGTTTCCACACAAAATTCATAAATGTTCCAGAAATAATCCGTGTGAACACATGTTTGTCTAAATCAGAAAGAATTTTATTTCTATTTTCCATATTCACAAATCAAGTAAAGATGCAGAAGACATACACAAGAAGATAATTTTCAAAAATCAAACATGACTCTGCTCTAATTCGGCTGTTTTCTCATTCTTGCTTTTTTTATTTTAGACATTTTGACTCTTGTTTTTGTGAATTTACAAAAAGTCCAATGTAATAAAGTCAAAAAATCAAGGCTCAATTTGAAAAACAATCTTGCAATGTTAAAGAAAGCAATCGGTCAGGTAGTTTTTGAGTAATCCTGCCAACAATCAGACAAACAGACAGAAACATAACTTGTTGGAGGTGATTCTCCTCCTCTCTTTGAGATGAGGAGAAGAAGAAGGAGGTCAGAAGTGTTCAGACGTTTCAGGAGCCGAAGAGAGAAAAACACATTGAGATGCTGATTTCCTGATGTTCATTCGCCGCCGGTTGAAGAGGAGCGAACAAAGTGCTGAAGTGTTGGAGCTGCTGGAATGTGGCGTCTCGCTCCAGAGGAGTCAGGACATACTTCGAACAGCAGGTGCTAATCACACGTTCCCCCCCCCCGACCCCACGTTCGCACCTCCGCGTATCTGAGGAAGAAAAATCCAGGATGAGACAAACAACGGCTTTTAATGATATTGGATGTTCCAATTGGCTATTAAAGCTTCATTACATAAATTGGGAGCCAGTGGCTACGCGTGAAGCTTTTAGTGGAAATGAACACAGAGTAAGTGGCAGAGTCAACAGCATCCAGAGAATGAATTAAAGAGCCGATAGAAAAACCTGTAAAAAGTACAAACGTGCACCTGGGGGCACAATCACTGCTGTCTATTGAAATCCACTGTTCTTTCATAGTGCACGTGAAGGTCTCACCAACACAGCAACTGTCAATAGCAGCCTGGACCCTCCTCCAAGCTGCCAGCAGGGCGGCGTAGTCCTGACTGGGGGTGGGGGAGCATGAAGAAGAATTTATGATGTGGAGGAACAAGGCTGGCAGAAATTACTGGAAGCACCTGACTCGTAAATTGAGAACATGTTTCTGTCACAGAGGAGAAGAAGTGACTAATGTCTCCGGTGCTGCCGGGGCCGCGACGCTTTCATCTCAATGAAGTGACTTTGAAATCTCTCCTGCCCGGAAGGTGCCAGGGACAGTTTGTTCAGCCGGGGAGAATTAAAGCAACACTTCTCCACGAGACAATGCGGCCTCATTATGCATCATCATCTCACCAGTGTAAACAGTCTGGCACTGTTTGGTGTGAGCGCTGCTGGGAGCTGGAGCCTGGTGTCGTCGGTGGGTAAACACCGAGTCTCCTGATGATAGATGATCATAATAATACAGACGTGTTCTCACAGATCTGACACAAAGCTGCTCGAATCAATATCTTTAACAAGATCACTGAATCAAATGACGTTTGTGAAGTGAAACGTGCTCAGAGGACTCGTTGCTTTGTTTTCAGTCGACAGAATATCAGAGTCACAGAGTTTCTTTCACTTCCTCCTGATTGAGGATAAGGTGAAGTAGGCGAGTAGAGAATAATCCTGGAATCATACGAACATTACAGTGAAACCTTTCCTGAGAGAAAACGTATTTCAATGTGCAATGGAAGTGAGCATTAGAGAAACGTTCACATAATCACTTAATCATCACTTTTAGACTATTTATAAATTTGTAGAAACACTTCTTATGCCCCACAAGTTCTATCTCGTGAGTTTTGTGTAAAGCGGATAAATTATCAGCTGAATATCCAGATTTTTCTCACTCAAGATTTGATAAAAGAGGGAATAGTTCAAACAACACAAACACATAAACCATACAAAAGATTATTGCACTGGTTCTTTGTAGCAAAACAAATCAATGAATGAGAAAAGAGGACAAATCTGGTAAACATACAGATATTGTAGAATTGGTAAAGACCAGAGAAGAGTGAATACTGGTCTTTAATTTGCCACTTGACCAGAAATGAGACTCCAAATAAAGTCTTAAGAGAAGAAAACATGTTATTTACATTATGTCACTGCCTCTAAAGCAGGAGTTTAACAGTTTAATGAAAATCTGCATTTTGTTTCAAATCTATTCATCGTTAAAAACATTGAGCTGCTTCTTCCTTTTCTGTTTTCGTCCCAGTTCTCGTTCATCTCGCTGAACTTTTGGCTTTTGCAGCTAATCTTTTGTTAACCTTTGGATCACTGATCGTTCCTCCGGCAGAACTCGCTGAAATGATTAAAACTGAGAGGATGTGGAGCTTTTTATAATTAAAACAGAGGGAAGCTCTCACAAAAAAACTTCATTCCAACTCATTTCAAAATATGTAATAATAATAATAACCTCAATCCGGCAAATGTCTCTCTGGGAGAACGATTTGTACGACTGGGAGTCGATTGGTTCGTTGAACTTCTCTTTGAAGCAAACGTTTCTGAAATGATGTCGTTTCCGAGGCTTCGTCTCTCGTAGCAACAAGACAAAATAAACCTTTTTGTTTTGGGTGCAGTTCAATCACACGACTGAATGTTATTCTAGTTCATTCCGATCATAGTAGGCTCTGTAAGTTGAACATACACGTTGTTATTTTTGGTCATTTGCTAAAATGGTTGATGAACATTAAAGGGACTCTTACCTTTGTTGCATTTGAGAATTACAGCACATTCAAATCATCCTGCCTTCCTCCAATGCCCCACCCCCTCGTTCCCATCCGCGGTGTTTTTTTGAAGAAACTTTATTTACAAGCAGACTTACAACCTACTGCCTCCGCGCACGTGAGTTTTTGTTTACCAAAGCAATGGATTCGGTAAGTTATATACATTTACATTCACATGCCTTGATGACGCGGGCCCGAATGCGCCACAAGAAGCAGACGGAAAACCTGCATGTCCATGCAGCAAACAGACAGGTCTGTCGGCCAATAAGGTCCTTCGGTCCGAAGAATTTTATTGGTTGAAGTTTTCACTAAATATTATGAGAGTGAAATAATTGTTTGTTTTTACTCCTGGTGGGTCTGTCTTGCATTTTAGAGTGTCATTACCTTATTAATACCAATTTAACCTTATCCAAAAAAAGTGTAAAAATGCAACAAAGGTGAGAGTCCCTTTAATACCTTTCGACCGCTCTGATGTTTCCACACAAAATTCATAAATGTTCCAGAAATAATCTGTGTGAACACGTGTTTGTCTAAATCAGACAGAATTTTTATTTCTATTTTCCATATTCACAAATCAACTAAAGATGCAGAAGACACACAAGAGAAGATAATTTAAAAAAAATCTAACATGACTCTGCTCTAATTGGCTGTTCCTTCCTGATTCCTCATTCCTGCTTTTTTTTATTTTAGACATTTTGTTCTCGAATCGTCGGCTTGTGAATGAAACCGGCTCCGTTACAACATCTCAAACACCCGATCCGCTCCCTCGCTCCACTCGTCCTGGGCCGGAGCCGTCTACCCCCCCCCCCCCCCCCCCCGCCGCCGACTCGCCCTCCATCCCTGATTAATGTGGTCTGGGCGGGAGCTGTCAGAAATGGCAGAGAGAATCATGGGATTTCTCCTTCAGAGTCCCAATGACACCCAGCAGCTGCAAGAGTAAACAGATGACTAACCAGTGGCCTTTTGGCAGCCTGTGGAGATTCACACCGAGTGGGGGGGGGGGGGGGGGGGCTGCGAGCGGCGCTCTGACATTTAGGTGGATTAGAAAGTTCTTGGGTTCTGCTCTCGTGGTGTCAGAGGTGGTTGGCATAGTAATTATTTGCATCTTGGGTTTTCTCTCGCGTGACCTCACTTGCAGGAGAAGGATGCTGGAGCAGTGTGTGTGTTTCCACTCACACACATTTGTTCATATTAAAGTGTGAAACGTTCCTCACAGCCCTGGTTTATTCACCGGCCACATTTCATTTGAGCTCCTACTGAAGAAACCTTACATTTAAAAAAGAGAACAAACCACCGCTTGTCATTTCAGCTCGTGTCCGGCGGCCGATTGCATCTGAAGAGCGGCTCGAAGTCGTCCTGCGGCGTTGGTCTGAGCTATTGACACATTAAAGGCTCTATCAGACAATGGCTGCTGGTTTTTCCTCTCCCTCCTCCCCAAAAAAAAAATCACAAATAAATTACTCTCCTGGAAAAAAAACACTCCTCCTCCTCCGGAAAATGAAAACTCACTCATTGTGAACGTCTCATATCAGGTAAAAAAGTGGAGAGAATTAATTAACCTTTGTCATTTTAATTGCTTTAGTGACAGCTGTCCTTTGGTATCCTAATGCACAAACTGTGGGCTTGTCAATTACTTTCCCAATGAATAGATTAAAACGCCACGGAGGATAGAGTCATTTCATTAGTCAGACTTCATGCCCCCCAGACATAACCAGGTACGAGCAGTTCAGCCCTAAATATGCAGGAAAATGAACAATGCTATTAAGCCCGTATGAATCGAATGAATTGTGGCAACACGAAATTAAGTTTACGCTCTATTTAATTCCGTCCCGCTGCTTATATTACATTTGGTAAACAGGTTTTCCTTTTGGAAGGTGGAGAAAATTAAGAATATTTTCCGAGGCTTTTAATAAACGGTCTGAAAGGCAGGCTACCTGTGTGCGGCGGCTAATTGCTCTAATGGATGTTGGCATCATAACGCTGTGAGTTCTCATTGTCCCGCCCGGCTGTTTGCTCATCTATGATCTAATGCTCCTCCGCTCGCCGTGAATCTGAAAGAAATTAGGCTGCTTTTAAATTTCTGTCAGCTGGACGTCTCTTTCAGCGCCAGGTCTCCACTCGTCACCTCATCACGAGTCATCAGCCTGTTCACAGCTCTGCTTTTAATGTGAGGAGAATCACACTCATATCAGGACGGATTTAATAAATATACAGTGAATGTAGGAGGAGTCGGAGTCCCAGTAATCCTAGATTATCAGATTTCATCTGAATTCTGAAGTTAAATGCTCATGTTGCTGATAAAAGAGGAACGTTTGAGGACATAATCCATTTTACAACTTGATAAATAGTCTATATATAGTCTATATATAACAAGAAGTAGAGATAGAGATAGAGAAATAGAACCAAGATGTAATTTCGTGTTGTAGTAGTTCATTCGAAATAGTTCTTGAACTCTTGGGGTCGAATTCTGAGATTGATGACAGATGCCGAACATCGAAAGACTCTATATTACAAACAGATGAAAAGTCTAGTCTGTGATATATAGTCTGTGATATAGAGTCTGAGATATAGAGTCTGTGATGTAGAGTCTATATATTGTGTTTGAGTCTTTCTAAGTTCTCGTCTTCGTCTTCTGTGTGAACAACACGTCTTTGTCATAGATATTTAAATTCTCGCTGTTTCCTGTCTGTTGCATGTCCGGACCTCATATTTATATAAATGTGAAAACAACCCAATGTGTTGGTTTTACTTGACAATCCAAACTTTTACTTGTGTTCAGTCTTTATTGATCAAATCAACAAGTCCATCTTTAATTGTCTTGATTTATTTAAGTTACATATCTGTCAATATATGAATCCAGCGCTTGACCTATTAGACTCAATTTAAAGACGAGCAATCAGAGACAATATTGATGATCAAAATGCAAATATATTCAATTGATATTAACAAATCAAAGTAAAGATTTCTCATATTTGAGAAGAGAAGAATAACATCAAATGAATTTAGTCAAATTAACTGATTTATATCAAACAACTATTCAAATTATAGTAATTAAATGTTTCAACACTTCAAGTCAACCTATTGTTTTCAGTAAAAGTCGTATTAGTGTAGTTCACATGTCGGCAGAGTAAAACCCTGCAGGTAGATCAGCTGCAGAACAGATGGACACAAATACAGTAAATACACACATGAGTAAGTAAAAGTTGTTTATCGAGCACCAATGTCTTGAATGTATGTTTTACCTGAACATGTCACAGAAGCTTTGAAAAACGGTGATGGGCGTCGTTCAATTATCCTCTGGCGTTTTTTAGATTAAACCATGAAGGAAATTAATAATCAAAACTAATTAAGGGATTAATTGCTGATAAACATTTTAATAAACAATTAGTTCCAGTCCTGTAATGATGAAATTAAAAAACTCGAGTGGAAGTTGTTTTATTTTTTATTACATGATCGTAGAGCTGCAGAGGATTTCAGTTCATACAGGAAGAACATGAATTGTCCCTCAACACAAAGTTGTGTTGGTGAAGAAGCAGCTTCATCAAACCAGAAACAGCTTATTGGTGGTGAAGATGTTTTTTTGTCAAGAGATATAAGAGGATTACATGGATCATGAATATGAACCGTTTCTATCCTGTGATTCTACGTTTGATTCCACAAACACTGACGTTCTCACGCTGCTCAGATCTAATCTCAGTTAAGGAAGTGATAAGACGAAACAGCAATATAGTTCATATCAAATTGAACAAAACTAAAAAACTAAATGTTCCACATTCTACATCTAACAAAGTGTTGCTGGATTCAAATATATTTTGCAGTGTAGTTGCGTTGTTATGTGTTGTAGGATGAAAGAGAGGAAATAAAAGTAAAATCAGGATATAAATGTGTTTGTTTATTGTCTCATGGAAGCGTTATAATAAAATACATATTAGTTCTGGTTTGGTCTAATTTGATATTAAGTTCGGTTTGTTCCATCTTATTAGCGCACTGTAAAATTAAGTGCTACCAAAAAGATAACAATCGTCTGATCAGCTGAACATAAACGTGTGTGAGTGTGAGTGTGTGTGTATGTGTGTGTATGTGTGTGTGTGTGTGTGCAGACATACAGAGCAACTGGTTGATGATCTATTTCTGTGATTCACCGTGGGTTTACTGAAACAACAGCAGGGAGAGAGAGGTGGTGATTAGCAGATTCCACCTTGTCAGAGACGTCAGTGCGTGGAGGTGAAACTGTTTGTACGAAGAACAAACCGACGCTTTCCCTCCATCGTTTACACGTTCAGAACGAGAGGAGAGAACCAGTGATGTGTTGTACGGTTACACATCCAAACCTCCAGTCAGAGTGAGGTGTCTGTCAACGTGAGTATTTCTGTGTCATAGTTAGGGTTGCAAAGGGGCGGAAAGTCTCCGGTTAATTTCACGGAAACTTTCCAGAAACTTTCCATGGGAAGTTAAACTCGGGAATATTGGGAATTTTGAAAAAAAAATAAAAAATTCCCAAATTAAACGCTGAGCAATAAAAACATCTTTCAAAACTCTATTTTAAAGATGTATGGAACGTTGAGTTTCAACCCTCCACTGTGCTTTCTTCCATCACATGCACAGATAACTCCCAGCATGCTTCACTCTACAGCAGGGCTATTGAGGCCTGCTGTAGAGTGCAGGACTAGTCAGGTAAGTTTCAATGATATTACTGGGGAAAATATATTAGCATGCTGATTGAGGATTGTTCATCTGTTCATCTAGCCTATTTCCATTCATTTATCTATTGATTTTTTACAGACTATTGCAATTGTTTGGCTAACTATTTATATCTCTGGCATTGCATTAGTGTTTTTTTACAAACTTTTTTCTCATCTTATTCTACAGAACAATGCCACGTGCACTCTCTCATGTGTGGAGACATTTCACCTCATCCAATGTAGAAGGAAAGGCTGTGTACATTTGCAAATACTGTGCAAAGACCTATGTTAAGAATGACACAACGATGCAGAAGCATATAGTCAAGTGCCCAAAGTTTCCTCAGGGCTCAAATCAGCCTATGACAAAACAAAATGTTTATATTTATGTCTGTATATGACAAAGTAAATACAGTTAGTATAAATCACCCACAACATTTCCAGTTTATTCCCGTTAATTCCCGTTAATTCCCATGGAAAGTTTCCAACTTTGAATTTTGCAACCCCAAACACACAGAAACCCTTTCCCTTCTCTGACCTGGATTTAAACTCAGGCAGCAGCAGCTCAAACAATCAACAAACGCCGGCGCTTCAACTGCAGGTGATTTATGTCTCAAACAACCTCTCGTGTTGCTTCCGCTGCTAAAGGTGAGACGCTCGGCCGGCGTCTGTGACAGAGATGGACCGGGCGCGTTGGCAGAGAGAGAGAGCGATGATGCAGCTTTTTAAAAATGCATCACCATTAAATCAAAGAGTAACCTTGGACGGGGGGGGGGGGGGGGGTGGGTTCAGGCCGGTGCCAGCCCCAGTGACACGCTCTGCCCTCAGCGCTCGATGCCACGGAGCATGCCAAGCAGCAGGGGGGGGGGGGCGCTCCCGCCGACATTTTGTCCAGGTCAACGTGTCACAGGACGAAACACTTTGGAGGCAGAGGAACCGAGACGTCCTTGGAGAAGTCGACACCAAAATAAAAAATGATCCCTGTCGACCGCTTTTGATTTAGTGCAAATCAGAAAACATTTGTTACAGATGGTTCAGAGAAAAGGAAACCGAGTGTTTTCTGTGTTTGTTTGTGAACAAGATTACACAAACACCACAGAACGGATTTCTACCAAACCTCAGCTGAAGGATGTTGTTTCAGTCGGGGAAAGAACTCAGTTGATTTTTGGTGCAGATCCAGGAAATTATATTTCACTTTCTTCAACATTGAGAAGCAATTTTCTTTTTGCGATTTTGCGATTTTCCATTTTCCGCAGGAAGTAATTCATGGATTGTGATGGAACACGCAGAGAGTTTCATTCAGGATCTTTGATTGTGTGAAATGTGATGCAGGACAGTTCTAATCTCTCCTGTCGCTGCTCAGAAACGTTTTCAAACCTGACGTCTTCCTGGAGTCGTTGTTCTTTATCGTTTACAGCCACATGCTGAATCGTGATAGTGGATTATGATCTTGCACTATTTCTAAACTAAGAATGTATTTTTCCACATTAGTACCTTCATCATATCATCACATATTATATTATTCCTATCTAAATATCACACAAATACAGTTTTACATTCCCGTGCAATCGTGCTAAACCTTTACACTTCACTGAAATATACAAACAAATATTACATATTCTGTATTTATTGTTTATTTAATTGTTTAATCTCTCGTCTTCCTCATTCATGCTGGTGTGGAATCATTAAAGTTTTATCTTATCTTACCTTATGACTACAACTAGATTGCTTATGTAGAATATCAGACTTTTATTCAGTGAGGCAGGAGGATGTCGCACCTCGCACATCCCTATGAGGCAAATAATAAATATGGACAATACAAATAAAATGAGATTGATTTATTGAGTGTAGTTCAGTGCATGTGATCCTGAGTGAAATCTGCTTTGACCTTTTCTCTCCGTCCCCCTCGTACTTCAGCTTTTATTCCAAGAGGGGGAGAAGAAAAGGCAAAAGGCTTAGGGTCAAGAAACACCTTCATAATGAGAAAACACATATATGTGAATATGAGATTACTTTAATTATTCCTTGTTTGGTGCAAGACAACCCCCAAAGCTATTACAGGGGTTTTAGCACAGCAGATGAACAAAGCATTAGAGTATAGCCTGGAGGAGGAAGGAATTAAGCCCCACTGGTCCTTCAGCTACAGCGGCTGAACTTTACATATTACTTGTTCGTTCAGATTACTAAATCAAGCAACTGCACTTATTTATGCGTTTTAATAAGGCAGTAAAGCCTCAGAGGAAATTATTTTATTGAGACGACTGGTGGAAAAAGCCTGCACAGCTGCTGAGACCCATATTCTCAGTAAATAATGTCTTCTGGGCTGTTATGGTATACGGCGAACATAAAACAGTCGGCGCTGCGTGGGGTCCGGCCGAGGAAACCGTACGTTAGGAAGTAAAAACACCGTGCAAGGAAACATCTCTCTGGTTTGGATTTCCAGGCAGAGACTAACCCGCGGTATATAACTTATTTCTAAATCTAACTTCCTCCACTTCTCCCACATTTCGTGGAGACATGTCATCCATCTATCTCGGCCCGCGGCTGCACTGGCTCCTCGGCCGTGAGAGGCTGCTGCAGCCGGGCTGTATTTCAGCATGTTGAAGTGCATGGAGAATTCCCATGAAGGGTAAGGGATTATGGATTTTGGCCTCTAAGCTGCCTGGATGCCCAGCGAGGATGTCTCTGAGCGTAGTAATCTTCAAACACCACGCAGAGTGATGAGTGGGCACCGAGGAGTTCTACTCAGGATCTAAATGTGTTCCGGCAAGTTACTGGTGAGAGCGAGAGAGAGAGAGAGAGAGAAAACACCATTTGGTGCAAAAGAAAATGGAAAAGATCGACTCGGTGGCTCCTTCAGGCAAGAGACACTTTTGATCCTGTGACCTGTTTTGAGCTATAGTCTGTGTCGGGCAACTCGCACCGAGCGAAGGATCATATTGGAGTGGTGCGAATGTAAATGTCATGGTTCCCCATCACCACACATAACTGCAGATGGGAAAAGTCAATCGAGACATTTTTGGGGTCAGGTCGGGGGGGCACAGAACCCCCACGACGAGGTTCGGACCGCGGCTCAGAAAACGGTTCTCGATGCGTTGGGTTTTCTGGCGAGTGGGCGATTGTGGAGAGAGAGAGAGAATGAAAGAAACAGACTCGTACGAACAAAGAGAATCTCCTGAATGGAACGAGATGCAGTCGGGAAATGTCAGAGGAAATCAATGGTGACAGAGATCAATGGGCGATATCGGAAAAGGGACTTTCTCTGACTCCGTCCTGATTGAATTAAAACCCCGACAGCGTCACTTAAATTAAGGATCTGATTGTTTTCTTGTCTTATTTAAGTGAATTCGACTCGATAGCATCGCGGAGCTGAAGATAAGGAAGGTACGAGCCGGGGGAGGATCGGACCCGGGCGAAGGACACCAAGCATTTATGGAGATCATATCCTGCTTTAAGAGAGAGACGCGTCAGTCTATCTGCTCCCATCAGAGGCCGAGGTCAGGGGTCAGGGTTTGGACGGATGCCGAGGGACGCTGGAGGACGTCCTCGGGGGAAATCAGAATGTATCACGATAATAAAGATGCAAAACGACCCAACAAACAGCAACGAGCTCGTTCCGGCGAAGGATGAAAACCCAAACTGACCTCAGGGTGTTCAAGGATCAAAAGCTTCAACGCTCACTTGCTGATAATCAAATTAAGATCTATGTAAAAAAAAAACTACACGGTCCCCAGATATAAATCCATAATGTCAACGCAGCAGCTCAGTGGGCTTGTGCAGTGAAGCTGTGTGAGACTCTCCCAGTTCCTGTCCAGGGCCACGAGCACGTACATCAATTTGGAGCATGACGAGAAAATTCCCTTTAGGTGACAACAGAATGTACATGCCATTAGATCAGCTGCGGTGTGGCGTGATGGAATAAACTGGAGCCAGCAGATGAAAGCTGGAGGGCCCAACACAGGAGAGGAGAGGAGACCATTAAAGACAGGCTCTGTCCTTTGTGTTACACTGCCCTCGTCTGGACAAACAGGGAACTGATGGTGGGACTGGTTCAAGACACTTAAATCTTATGCAAATACTTTGATTTGTATACACATTGTTTACTAAGGTGTGTATTTGTTGTTTTCTTCTTCGTCCGATTAGTTGTAAGAATGAAAACAACAAGAGCGGTAATTATCAATATACTAATGTAAACAATGATAGCAGCAACAGTTAACGCTGAAAATAATTATAATGATAATTTTTCTAATGATAATAGGAGCATATACTTCCACTGAGGCACAACATTAACTTCAGATTCAACCAAGCAGCAACAGTTTGCACAATAGAAATCAGTTTCCTCAGTTTGCCTGATTTCTTTCATCAAGATCCTTAAAATAATTTTCTGGTAAATCTGTAAAAATATTAAAAATCTTCAGTGTTTGACAAAATCCTTGATTAGGATCGAATTCCTCCATTTTGTGTCTTGTACACTTTTGTGTTACCTGATGCTAAACCTTTGAACGTGATGCCCGCGCCGGATCTGGCCAATTAGAAACCGGAGGACAGTGACGTCAGCGGGCGGATGATGCAGCGGCGTTGACTGAGCAGCTGTGTGCGTGCGTGTGTATTGTGTGTATCGTGTGTATATGTGTGTGTGTGTGTGTGTGTATTGTGTATGTGTATGAGTGGCCTGTCATCCAGACTCAGCCTTGTGCAGCGATCAGCGCAGAATAACGGTTTCTCCTGCTGGACGTCATCACTCTGAGGTATGTGTGTTGTTCTTCAGATGAATCTTCTCCTCGGAGATGTTCAGATGTTCTACTGGTTCCCTGTGGTTCCCTGTGGTTCTCTGTGGTTCCCAGTCGGAGGAGGAGGAGATGCAGGAAGCCGCTGCTGTTTCCGCTCCGTCACCCTTTGTGTCGCTGCTGCTGCTTCGGTTCGATTCCCTCACATTCCCATTTAAATCCAGAACCAGTGAATCTCTGTCGCTGTGTTCTTCTGCTCGATGGTTTATTTCCTCCACATCATCGACGAGGATGTTTCGATGCGTCGTGACGCGCTGGTTCTGTGTAGAAACCAGTGGTTAGTGATGGGAGTGATGGTTTGTTGATGGGCAGCAGGTGATGATGCACATCTGGAAAACAGCTGGTTTCTGTGTTTAGATCCGTTATTATTATTCCCCTATGATCAGGTTTATAGTCTGTGTTTAAACACCGAGGGAACAAACCTCCATTTGTCCAGAAGGATCAACATCAGGAAGAAGAATCAGTTCAGTTCGATTCCTTTAGATTCTCTGATGAGGAGAATATTCAATGAACTGTTTTCCAAGATGAATGTATTTGGTGATCAAGCCTGTTTTAGTTGATCTCTTTTAAATCTCCTGAAACTTAAATCTACTGGTGGATGAAGTGTTCAGCTCCTTTCAGTAAAAGCGTAAACACGATCACTATATATCTTACTTTATAGTATATATTACTATATATATATATAATAATAATAATAATAGAGCCTACAAGTAAAAGCCCTTCATTTAAAATAACATCTGAGTAAAAGCACATAACTATTTGCTAAATGTTCTTATTGTCTTAAAATTACAGTTAGTTTGTTTATCCACTGCTGTCAAGTAAATGTTTATGAATATTTGCCTCTAAAAGGTATTTAGAGAATAACACAGATGGAAATACTCCAAGCTAAAGTACAGGTACATGAACATGGTACTATATGTTTGTTCTCTGCTCATTACCAGCTCCGCCTCTGTCGCACCTTGTGACTCATGCGTCAGGCTTCTACAGACCAGGGGCAGGAGGAGTTCCCTTTGTTTTACTGGAGCTGTAGTATTGTGCAGTGACCAGGTACTTGATAGTATTGTACTAGTTGTACTATTACTGTGTGTCAACAAACTGTGAATGACTCCGTACAAGTGGAAGAGACATGAATAGAAGCTGGGATTCAAGCTTTTTGTTGACACATTTGGAGATTTGTGTCTGAAGTAGTGATGAATTATTGTAATAAAATGCACCGATGGAAAATTCAATCTATTAAAACCGTAGAATTATAAACAAACGTAAACTGGATGTTACAGTAGAAGATGCTGTGAAAATAATCTGTTAACTTTTGTCAGAATAAGTTTTAAAAAGCAACGTATCGCCAAGTTCAGTGAAACATGATCCAGTTTCATTGTTCCAGTTAAAAACCTGCAGCTGAGCAAACACAGGTGCTGGAGTCCTCCTGCAGCAGCCGCAGGTTCGATTCCGACCTCGCTCTCCCTGTTTCACGCTACAGCCCAAAAAATATCTAGAATATGAGTTTCACAACGTACATTAATGCCTATCGGTTAAAATAAAGGGGATCTTCTGACTTTAATTTGGGGAAATGTAAAAACAAGTGTTTAACCCCTTTGCTGAATAAACCTGAGACTCCAAGTTGTTCTTCTTTCTCCACAGATAATCGTGAAACATGGACGGAGGACATTTGTGAGTAAACCTCTGTGTAACAATCAGTTTTCACCACATTGAACAGGTTTCTTGTTGTTTATTAAAAGTGCAGTGGACTGATGTTTTAATCCTGAATGCTACATTTGGTTGCAGTGGCTACTCCCGCGACTACCTGGACCGCTTCATCCAGAGCCAGGACTCGTCTGTGGTGAACAAGTTCCAGCAGCGCTACTGGAAAACCAAGCAGACGCTCATCAAGGTCACCGGCAAGAAAGAGGACGAGCATGTGGTGGCGTCGGACGCCGATCTGGACGGCAAGCTGGAGGTGAGGAGGAAATAAGAGCGTGTCTGTCGGGGGGGGAGTTTTACAGTGTCCTCGCCGGCTGCCATGTTTGCTTCCAGTTGCCTTTAGTCACATCGCGGAGTCATTAAGAAACACGAGAGATCCTTCCGCCTCAGGTGGATTCTTCAATTGACTAAAATGGCTTTTTGATTCACACGATGATAGAATCCGCTCCGGGCCTGGATCTCACATTAGGCTCCGTCTCCAACCTCCATCATCTGCGCCTCTGTTCCAGGAGTGAGAGGAATTTAAACGGCTGAAATCGATACTTCATAAAAGCCTGGACATCCAACCGTGATTTAAATCAGCCCCTCGATAAATAAGGCGATAAACCACTCAGAACTTGATATCTACATAATGGATCATGTTTTAAAGCTGTGACATATTTTAAAAAGCCTTTTAAAAGCTCCAGCGTTTGAAATCAATCAAGTATCTTGGGTTTCTCCAGGTTTCAGGTGACGACACACGAGCTTCAGTCAAAGTTCGGCTGCTTCTCTGACTTCACGCTGGTGTTCTTGTTTCCTGCAGGTCTTCCACTCCATCCAGAGGACGTGCATGGAGCTGCTGAAGGTCATCGAGCAGTACCAGAGGAGGATCTGCTGTACGTTAACCAATCACATTTAATATGTACAGCCCATATTCACAAGGGCTCAATGAGGTGCCACTTCCTCTGTTCTTAACCCTCAACAAGAGTAAATCTACCCAAAATTCGTATTCCAGAGATGATCCTTCCTCTTTTAAATGCTCTTGAAGCTTAGAGCATTTTTAATTTAAGACTTTAAACAACTAATATATATATTTACATCCATCAGTGGTTCAGAATCCCGATGGACGTCTGAGCTCATCAACCCAAAACCCCATCTTCTCATTGGCTGTTTCACTCTTCATTCTCGTACTGAACACTGGAACTTCTTATGTCATCTGATCAAACTGCACGTCCATGTTGTCGAGGTTGAACTGATTGAATCTGACCGCTACATTCCTCCTCCTCTCTCTCCCGTGCAGTTCTTTCCCAGGAAGAGAACGAGCTGGGTCGCTTCCTGCGCTGCCAGGGCTCGCAGGATAAAACCAGGGCTGGAAAGATCATGCAGGCCACAGGGAAAGCCCTTTGCTTCTCCTCCCAGCAGAGGTACTGGAAACACACACAACAAATACCATCACTGTATCCGTAACCATAGCAAAATCCCACAAAGGGAACATGGAAGAGCCTCTTGTTAATCCCAGAGCAGAGTGAGGACATTTCCAGGAACTTTTAACCCAAAGGAAGCAAATAATCACAGTTACAGGACAAGTTTCCTAAACAGCAGCTGCAGATTTTGATTCTAATAGATGAATAATTGGTTCTGTATCTAAACCTGTATTTGCTAAAAAGAACAAAACATAATTGCTGATAATACAAAGTGGTTCAATTCACTAATTCAATAGCTCTGTTATCATAGTTCCCTGTTAATAATGGGGAATGAAGGTGTGGTACACAAATGTGACAAATACCATCGTGTTTACTACCTTCACATTATTCAGTGGAGTGTTTTATCTACTGTCTAACCACTGCAAACCAGTGACAGCATCTTAACAGTGACTTTAACGTCCACGTCCTGCAGAGTGGCTCTGAGGAACCCGCTGTGCCGGCTCTACCAGGAGGTGGAGACCTTCCGCTACCGAGCCATCTCCGACACGTGGCTGACGGTGAATCGCATGGAGCAGTCGAGGACCGAGTACCGCGGGGCGCTGCTGTGGATGAAGGACGTGTCCCAGGAGCTGGATCCAGACACGCACAAGCAGATGGAGAAGTTCCGCAAGGTTTGTCTCCGACGTCTTTAAACACACGATAACAGAAATAACTGTTAACGTAAGTAACGGCTGTAATTCATGTAGTTCTGATGACCAGGATCGCTGGGACACTTGATTGGACCTCATGGACCCTTGTTCATGTTATTAGTAGGGCTGGGCAAGTTAACTTGTTTTAATCGAGTTAACTCAAGTGATGAGTTAACTCGATTGTTTATCCGCCAATTATTTTCTTTATTCCTGTTCTGCCGCAGTCAGCAACAGACTTTCACAAAATAAAAGCCTGACTTTCACAATAAAACAATAAATAATCAAACCTGAGTGAAAGCGAGATAAAATAATTAATTGAGTTAACTCATCACTTAACTCGAGTTAACTCCATTGAAACGAGTTAACTTGCCCAGCCCTAGTTAGCAACATAGCATAGGAGCTTTTACTGCCAAGCCAAATCAAAATGTATAAAAAAGGTGTGTTATACCAGTAATTACTAATTATAATATTGAGTGAGGCCCAAAATGTCAGCGATATCTTCACTATTCCCTTGAATAGGAAAGTCAAATATCAAAGAAGAATCAGTAGAGCACTTTCCTCCATCAAGCCCCTAAAGGCCTGTTATGAAACCACATTTAAATCCACTAGATCCACACAAAGAAGCTCATAGAGATCCGTCCCCTGAATATGTCTGTTTCATCAATCTCCATGAATCATTCCTTCCACCACGTTTCAGTGAATCCGTTCCAGTGTTTTTTGAGTGATCCTGCAGACAAATAAACAAACCACGCAGCCAACAAACAAAAAGACTTTAGCCTTGAGCACTTAAATAGAATGACTCATCATTTCACCTCCAGTCTGCTGAAGAGACCACACGAAGGGCACGAGGGAGGACAAACAATGAAAGAAGCCACTAGATGGCGCAAGACACCGTTAAATCCCACTGTTCAAACCATCAAGCACCCAGCTCTCCTCTGTTCTCACTGCTCCCTCCTTGATGACCCTGGTGATTCTCATTTTGTCCTTCAGGTTCAGGCCCAGGTGCGATCCACCAAAAGCGGCTTTGACAAGCTGAAGAACGACGTGTGTCAGAAGGTGGACCTGCTGGGAGCCAGCCGCTGCAACCTGCTGTCCCACGTCCTGACCACCTACCAGGTACACACAGCACATCTGCTGGGTTGCTTCACTCCACTGATCTGAAACAGAATGTGGTCAGTGGCTCCAGAACGACCGGTGACCACAGGAAGGGAGACAGACACACAGGGGACAAAGGAAGTCACTGCACATGTTTAACCATCACAGCAGAGGAGACAACACAGGACACTCACTCCTCTTCAAAGTGTCCTCAGCTGAATGTTCTGCTCTCGGCTTGTTTCTGTGTTTCAGACGACACTCCTGCACTTCTGGGAGAAGACGTCCCGCACCATGGCAGCCATTCACGAGAGCTTCAAGGGCAGTCAGCATTATGAGTTCTCCACACTGAAGGTCAGAGGTCAGAGGTCGACAGGACCTGAACTGATCCGAGTTCAAACTGTGACGTTTACATGCAAAGCAAACTTACAACTATTGACTTTACTCTGAATATTACTCCAATTAGGATGTTTACACAAGTTGATAAGAGAATATTTTATTCATCTTCCCGTCTGTTTATGCTCAGTACGTCATTCTGCCGACGTTTTACTAAAACTCAGCTTGGAGAAAACTCCATTAGGACTTTATACTGCGATTAGGACGTATATATTTCCACATTTTGTGATGACTACGGTCTAAATACTCATTAGAAAATGCTGTTTTCATGACAGTGTCTTATTCAGACTGTTGCCTCTTTATAATCAGAATCAGAATCAGAATTCTTTTATTTGCCAGGTATGTTTGCACATACAGGAAATTGCCTTGGTGTCATTGGTGCATTGAACATAAAACAACAATATAAAAAACAACAATATATAAGAAATAGAATAAAATAAAATAAAATAGAATAAAGATTTGGATATAAGGTTCATATCCAAATATTGGTTGAGTAGATATAAGACCTGGAGAATTAGAATTAACTTGTTTTTTTCCCTGCAGACTTTAAAAGACCCCAAGGACAAGCTGGGGAGAAAGAAAGGGAAGAAGAAAAGTAAAGTGGAGACTGAGGACGGAAAGAAAACCGAGACGACAGACGACCAGTGAGTTGTAAAAGGTTTATCTCCCGGTGATCTTTGCTCGTGGAGGTAGACCAAACACAGTGAAGACAGGACGTGTGTTTGTTAAACAGTCTTTCTTCACCTGTCGCCTTGTGTACACATGGAGTTTTATAAAGTTCTGTTTTTTATGTTTATAGACTCATCTCACTAGAGAGTGAAAACACCAGCGGCAAGACGAAGGAAGGTAAAAGAAAAGTACAAAGTATAACATGTATCTACAGAAGGTTCTTCCAGTGTTATCTACTGTGGTATTTTGTGTTATTGCTGAATCTCTCTCGATTGTTTCTCCACAGGAAACCAGGGTCCTCTCTCGTCGTGTCCAGAGCTGGAGGGAGAGGAGGACAGCTTGGCCTTCCTCAACGAGATCCTGGGCGGGTTGTCTGTGGACGGGGGGGACTTCTCTCGGGAGTGGACCGAGGTGTTCGGGGACAGCGAGGACGGGACGAGCCCGGCGGCGTCCGGGCGACCAGCTGACGCCCGGCAAGAGGAAGACGACTTCTTTCTCCCGTCTCATCTGCTCGACCAGAGCTTGAACAGTCTGCACTCGTCCCTCTCAGGTCAGGACGTGTGGACGTTGTGTGTCTGTTTGTGTGTTTGTGTTAGCCAAAGGTTAAAAGGTTAGATAAGTTCTTTCTGTTTGTCTGTACTTCTATCGAGTCACATCTGAGGCTTTTTATTTATTCCACTTTATTCACGTCATTCTTTCTCTCCTTTCGTCTGTCGGTCGTTCATATAGCAAGAGCAATGCATGATGGGAAATATTATTGGAAACAATGAGTTCACTGTATATGGTTTAAATATCCTCACTAAACGTTGAGCTCTACAAAATGGAAACATCATATACTGTATATGTATTGAGCCTTGGCCTGTATGTTCTCTATCAAAAAGACATTAAGGAGAAATTCTCTCTCTCGGCGAAAACCACGTTAAAAAACATCAAACCCAGCTGTAATTTCATTAGGCAATGAAAACGTTATAATAACTTGCATTGTCCATGAAATTTCCATGAAATTGACCATTAAGAATAAAAATAAAAGGGCTAAAATAAACTGCTGTTCTTCAGTTGTAGCTCACGCTTTCCACACAGGGAGAAAAGTGGGCGTATAATGATTTATCAAACCCACGTCTGTCAAAGTAATAGAAGGAAGCTATTACAACATGGCAATTAGATTTGACGACCTGTAGGTAATGGCCAACTGCTTTCCATTCATCCGGGGCCTGGACGCTGGCTGAGAGCACTGCGTCTGGTTCGGTTCCATTCAGTTTGTGTCTATTTCCAGCTTGGACGGTTATGAGCGGCTGCAATATTATACGGTCATTTAGAAATGTGAAGATATATCCTGTTGTATTTACATCATTGGATGAAATTAAAATAGAAATAAGTTCATTATCATTGAGTTGTAATACACCAACTCTTTGAGGCAGAGAGAAGTGCCTTTGTGATAAAATCACACACTTATGAAAGTTGAAAAATGTGTTAGAAAGAAAAACTAATCTCAACCGGTTCAGGAGAAACCTCTGGTCTGTGGGTTCGGAGGGAAACAAGATGGCTGTGACTTCTTAAAGGGAGACTCCGCGTCCAAGTTGTAAATGAAGCACAACCGGGTTCAAAATTAAGGGACGAGGGCAGAAACCGAAGCTCGTGACCAGAGGTGTCAAAAGTATTCACATTCATTACTCAAGTAGAAGTATAGATACTAGGGTTTAAAAATACTTTTGTAGAAGTTGAAGTATCAACTCAAGCTTTTTACTTAAGTAAAAGTGTAAAAATACTGGTTTCAAAACTACTTAAAGTATAAAAGTAAAAGTAATGTAAGGGAAAAAAAATGTTCCATTAAGGACAAACTCTTAAGCCGCGTCTCAGGGGCCTAGTGCACTACCCCCCCCCCCCCTCCTCCAAAAAACACATTTTTCTAAAGGCCACTATGACTATAATGTTATATTAAAATGTTATGTTGAAAAATGTGGGATGCACTAGGCTACCCGTTTGAACTGCAAATATGCCCATTGAAAATTATAAAATTTTATTACAATTACATATATTGTTGGAAGAGACCTTTGGACTCAACACTACCAATAATCAAACCTGACTATCTAGAGGAAGTAAAAGTCGTAACAAGGTCGTGTTGCCTTTTTTTGTGTGTGTTTTTGAACGATGACAAACCGGAATGAAAACAAGCCAAAATTAAAAAGGATTAACAAGTAGAAAGTACAGATATTTGCGTGAAAATGTAAGAAGTAGAAGTAAAAAGTCGTCTGAAAAATAAATACTCTGGTAAAGTATAGATACCCAACATTTCTACTTAAGTAAGGTAACAAAGTATTTTTACTTCGTTACTTGACACCTCTGCTCGTGACCTTCTGTCCGCTGAACGACCCGGAGCCCAAAACAAGTAAATCTTGGAGAGAACCTGGTCCAGGGAGTCAAGTTCATTAGGATCCTGATCACAAAGCCTGAAAAACCAAAGCAAACGCAACAAAGGCAAAAGATCAAGAATGTGAAACAAAGACGTGAAATCATCAAGGAAGAAAATCCCCAAATTCCCATGAGCCAAACACAAACACACACACACACACACACACACACACACACACACACTCCAGTTACACCTCGATCTAAACTTTAAGGATTCATTACATTACCTTCGACGTCATGGGACACGTATCTGTGAACATGTTTTATTACCTCAGAGCCACGGAGGTTTTCACTGCTGCTTGTCTGTTAGAAGGATTTTGCAAAATCTACTAAACCGATCGTATTGAATGTTGGAGGCTGGAGGCCTGAGGAGCTTTAGGAGTAGATTCTATTTTTCACTTTAGTTTAAATTTCACCCTCCTAGTTAATTTTACTCTATTTCTTCCACAAGAGAAATTCTGAAAATGTCAATAAGCGGGTTAGAACTCTGAAATCTTCCGTCTTTGTCAACATACAATAATCACCTGCTACTTTTGCTATAACTACATTAACTGGTATTTAGCTTTTTGTTCATTTCAGCCAATTATATATAATAAATGACGAAAAATATTTGAGTTTAAACTGCGGGTGCAGTATCTACGGCACATTCCAACGTCCTCCTTGGGGATATCTGGTGTTTCTACACGTTTTATCAAGATACAAAAGGACAAATCAAACTTTTCTTAAACCAGAGTTATGGAGTGTGACTGCACGTTTCAGCTTGTATTCAAAGATCCAGTGATAACGGATGATTTGATTTTGCTGCAGTGATTGTTCTTGATTTGTTTGTGTGAGGCTGTTACACAATATGTGTGAGAGAGAGATTTGATTTATACGCAGGATCAGGATCTGGCACTTTAAGTGACTTACTTCTGTTGATTAATCCAAACCTGCGTCTCCTCTTCAGATTGGGCCGACAACGCTCCTCCGCAGGCCGTTGCCATGACAACGGAGCCGTCGTCCGGGACCAGTCCGAACGCTCCGAGGCCTGCGGTGAAAGGTAGGACGGAGCTGAACGTGTGAGAACTAAACTTTCTAAGAACTTGCGGGTTGTTGTTTTATTAAATTCTAATCCTTTAAACTCATTTCACAGAGAAAGCAGCGATGTCCAAAGACCTCTCGGCGTGGTTCAACCTGTTCGCCGACTTGGACCCGCTCTCCAATCCTGACGCTGTCGGCAAAACTGACACGGCGCACGAACTTCACACCGCGTAGCTCTCTCTCTTCTCCAATGGGAACGTTCACTAGTGGGAACAGCAGCATATTGCTTCCACTGTGGCAAGAAATATCTGCTACAAGCCAATTTATTAATCAGCAACTATACAAATAATATAAATGATTTCAGTCGTTTCTTTTCAAAAGGAAAAAGGCAAAATTTTAGTTCAAGATTTGATGCTTTTCATCACGTTCGCTTAAAAACTAACTTTCTGAATTTTGAATTTATCTTAAGGACTAGTTATACAGTTAATTGAGAAATTAGCCGGAGAGAAATCAATCATAAAAAATGTATCTGTAAATGCAGAACTAACTGGAACCTTTCCTTAATATTTCAAATATCCTTTAGTGTAACAATAACTATTCTAAGACCCACTAATCTGCTGTTATAACCAGAAACCTTTTTAAAAACAATAAAGGCTGCTTGTTTTCATAACAAATATGATATTGACAATAATAAGACGAATTCCTTGTTCTAACAAGGTCCATTTTCAGATTGTTCTCCTAGTGGCAGCAACATTCTGCTGGGACGTGTCCCCACTAATCTCCACCAGCTCTCGTGTCCTTTCCGTTGTGAAAGAAAACAAACATTAACAACACAACCTTCTCAGGCCTGTTGTGTATTTCTCTTGGTGAAGCACTAAACGTTTAGCGTGGATTCCTCAGAGAGAGTCTGGAACAATAAGCCTTCTGACGTTCGCTGCCTCGGAGCTTATGAGTCTCTCGTAGCATTCACGCTTTATTTCTGATTCTCATTACTGCAGATCGCAAACAGACAAGACTCAATGAAAAACAACAGTCGGGGGGGGGGGTGACAAAGAACACAGTGCAATAGTTCATGTTTGCAAAGTAGTTCATGACGCTGGGTGAAGGGAAGTTAATGAAATATCCATAAGTATATTTTTGTGCCATCGATGGATTAAACAGAAGCTGGAATTCATATTTCTCGTCACATTTGAGTGAACTGGATGAATCCAGAAGTTGTTTCCTTTGTTCAGGAAGAAAAAAACATGTTTTCCTTTCTAGGATTAATGCTTTGAAACCTGCTACAGCTGTTGAATATATCCCATGTGTCACCACAGAATTCAATATCACATAAATACGCATTAACTGTTGCATGTTGCACGAGGACTTGTTTTGTTTTCCAGTATAAATATACATCTGATCATTTTGTACATGTATTTATTTAACATCTGTAGTTTTCAGTGTTTTCTTTTCTAACTTGAAGGTTTAATAATCGTGAAAACACAATCATGTGCTGATTGTGACAACGCTGCATAGATTGATGTGTATCAGTAAATGCCTTAATCTAAATCTCTACTCAACAGTATTGAAGCTCATTATAAATCATTATTGAATTCCTTCTGCAGAAGATTATAACTGAGAGTGACTTTATTTTATTGTATCGTGATTGACTCGTGTCATTTTTAAACCATAACCAAATGCATTGATTGCCTTACACCCCCCTCCCGACTCTTTTTAAAAGGATTACAATCCATAATCTGTGACTTTTTCTGTTTTCTTTATTGAAAAACACACAAGTTTCTACATAAAAATTGCGTAAATACACAGGAAAACTGAATTATCGTTGCCGGACGTGGCAACCGTCTCTTCGCTGCACGACGAGCTTGCGAATAGAAATCGTTTTTTGAGTACGATTGAAAACTCATGGAGCCGAAGAGCAGAACAGAGAATTTCAACTTATTCTGTGAGGAATGTGTTGCATATGTTGTTCATATGTGATTCTGTGTGCGAGTGGGAAAGATAGACCAGCAGATTTTGGAATGAAACATTTCATAGTTAAATCCTCACATTCAATGTTAACCTGCTCTAAATCACTCAGGGTATTTTATTTTAAATATGTTCTAGTGATACAACGTGTGCAGGTAACATCAGGGAACATCTGCCACGTTGTGTAACTTGAGCCAAACTGTGCTACACAAAATATATATGTTAGTGTACGTTTACAGTACTTCAAAAATAATCAATTGCACACTCAAGTTCTGATTGTTTTAACTCACAAATTGGTCCAAAATAAAAGTAGTGATTATCATCTCACTCACAAAGTAAGTGCTGAGGCTTCAGCGCCTGTGTTCCAAACAACGTCAACCAGTGTTTATAAGTCGCTGAAGTGTGTATAAAACAAAACAAAAACACACTAACATTCGGTCTCTTGCACAAAACGGAGCCTCGTGTCTCCCAACTACACAACGAGGGGACTTTCATTGTTTTTCAAATTAAACTTTGGTACATTTCTTACAAAAAAAAGGGGCAAAAAACAAACAGAATTGTTGACTTCTCAATTTGGGAAAGGCGTAGCTTATTTAGCTAGTTCCATTTACACGAGGACCGACTGTCGCCCCCTGGAATGTGTCATAGCTCCTGAAAAACTCCTGAACAGGTTCACGCAAACGAAGCCGCGCGTCACAAACTGTGACGTCACGACCATCGGATTCAGTCTCTGTAATAACGTCCTTCTCCGGGGGGGGGGGAGAGAAAATATAATATTTCTGTCAGAGAAAGTTATAAACACTTGGAAAAAGGCAACTTAGTCCAAGCAAGTACATTCCACATGACCTGAGTTATTGTTCGGGGGAACTTGGGGCAATACAATAAGGCAACGGTGGGGGGTTGGGGGGGGGTGTGTGTGCTTTGTGACTGGTTATTTGGTCTCTGAATAAACAGCTGAAGTCGTGTTGAACCGAGGTTTGATAGCGATCAGACTAACGTGGATCAAAGTCTTGTGTGACCCTGGGCTGCAGAGACTTCTGGTTCTTCTCTGAACCGGCTCCTAACGAGTGCAAACACTGTGGTTAAAGTGGGAGAGAGAGAACTGGGACTGCAAGACGTCCCCATGTGTTAAATACTGTATATGAAACAGAGATAAAACCATCCCATCCTGTCAAGAAGCTTATATATGTGAACGTAAGCTCGCTGAACACTTAACAGCTAATAAGCTGATTAGATTACATGAGTAGACTGAGTTTGTGATAATCCCATCGTTGTCTATTGTCAAAGTTGTGGATTTTTTTTTATTTTAACTGCCAGTGCTATGTAACAATAATTTGAGCAGTCATCCCTATTTTTTTTTTTGCAAAAAGAAAGCAAAGCTATATTTGTTACGGGTGGTATCGGGGGGGTAGAGAGGGGAAGGCTAGGTTAGTGATGGACAAGATGAGGCTGTGCCCGAGGTCAACACTCACTCTACAGTCTGAGAGACAACGGCCGAGACGAGTTGGACCCGAGCGGGAAGTTGGTCCCATTATCTGTACGATTGTGTCTTTTCTAGACCTTGGGCACCCCCTGCTGGCTAATGTTAGGATTACCGGAGTGCAAGGACTTTTTTTTTTTGTATGTTTTCATGTTTTTCGTTGCTTTTTTTTTTGTTTAAACCAAACCACCCGACGGGTTGAGACGTTTTCTCTGTGGGAGGTTTGGTCGTGAACACCTGAGGACTAGCTGGTGAGCAGAACCTGTGCTGAGCCGTCGGTCCCAACGTCTGCGTCTGTGCTGTGGTCTGTGCTCCGGTCAGCGGAGGCCGGAAAGGTAGGTAGTGGTGCAGTGGGAGGAGTCTGGGTCACCAGCGGCCCGGCGTTCTCATTGCCGTGGAGACCGGCGTTGGCCATGGAGCAGGACAAGGGAGAAACGGGGGAGAAGAGGGAGGAGCAGAGGAGTTTGACGGGGCAGAAGGCCGAGCCCCTGGGGATGAAGTTCACCTTGTTTTTGTCCGGGCATGAGAAGAGAGGGAAGCCTTTTGATTTTCCAGACCTGAAGACAACAGAAGTTCGGTTAATACGACTGTTTGAATATAAGTCAAGTTGTTTATCTTAAATAACCATTTTCCATGTTTCCTTCCATGTGCTACTCAGAGGTCGTGAAACACTAGATAAACTCTCGTTTGTCTTTTAATTCTCTGATCTCCAACAGTGGAAAACAGCATAATCAGGGTTAATAAATAGCGTGAAAACATTGCACGGATCTCAAAATGACAAGGATTAAAAGAAGACTCACACAAACTCGTCAAACACTTTGACCTTCTCACAGCCCTCTGGAGGTTCACGTTTGAACATGTAGCTGTTGTTGGGTTTGGGAGAAGTGGCGAACTTGGGGAGAGGAGAACTGCACACACCGTCTGAGAACACAGGAAAGAACAAGACATATTTAATATGCTTGTTTTTTAGGTATGAGTCGAGGAAAAAGTGCTAGAAACCCTTTTATTTGACAAAAGAAGTCGAACTACAAACTGGTTAAATTCTGATTTAAATGAAAGTCAAGGTATAAAAGTAACACCAGCTTTCAGTACAAAACGAGTATCTTTCAGTTTGGAAAATACACTGGATATGATTATATTTGGCAAACTGTTATTCGAGCGTCTGTAATAATATCCGTTATATTTTTTACATATAAGCAGAAAATGACCAAGAAAATATTCTTAACTACAATAATTTGAAGTCACAGTTCTTAATATATTATATCTTAATGCAGTTTTCCTCACTAAGACCTGTAAATACACTCCAATGATAAAATTAGTTAATTTGCTAAACACTGCAAAACAGTAAAGTCGTACCTTTGTCGATGTCCTCAGCGGAACAAGGGCTTCCATCGGGGGAGTGGAGGTGCTCGGAGCTGAAGGGGCGGGGCGACGGGCTGGAGTCGCCGCTCGATGGCGCCTGTGTGTCGGTGTCGCGTGTGTCCCCCCCGCTGCTGTAGCGGTGGGGGGGGAAAGGAGGCCGGCGGCCGTCCACTGTGTCCATGGCCTGTGAGGTCAGAGTGAGGTCAGAGTGAGGTCAGAGTGAGGTCAGAGTGAGGTCAGAGTGAGGTCAGAGTGAGGTCAGAGTGAGGTCAGAGGGCGGAGGAGACGGTGTCAAAAGACATGGATCAGAAAAGCTGCTCACCCACTGGACGACAGTCTGGGTTAAATTAAGTTAAAAAATAATATTAATCCCAGAACGACTGGAAGTGAAAAACCACTTGTGTGTTTGTTGTCGGTTTAAAGAGCAACGGGAGAAACACACACTGCACCAGATGGGGAAACTGAGATGATCAGTGTGATGTGCAGAGTGTTGTACGCTGGCACGGCTGATTCAAACGGGAGGGCGGGGGGGCAGGCTCAGTGCACAGTAAATCTGGAGTTGTGTGATGTTTGTATGCATGTTTAAACTGTGTGTGTGTGTGTGTGTCTTTCTAAGAGGAAAGCTTTACCGACGTGCCGAGGTTTACTGCCTCACATTAGGAAAGATTTACTGCTCCACTCGTCTCATAGAGTTTTAATTCAGTGCGAGTGGGTAAAGTGTGTCCGTCTGACCGACTGTAAAGTGTGTCGGGACTTTACAGGAGTGTTGCTTACATGTAATTATATATTAAGTACAGTGTAAAAAGCTATAAATCCTTATTTATAAACATGGTTTCGGCCATTTTAGGTTGTTCAAGTGTTAATTTTACGATAGGTTTCGGTTTTAATTAGCTCCATCTACGGTTTTCATTTGAGTTTGTTTGACTATTAGTAAGCTAATTTAAGCAAATTAAATTTCGCTGGATGATTACCACAAACAATTTGTGGAGCATTGCATTATGGGTCGGGGGAAGAACCTGTAACATTCAGGTGTAAATCCAGATCAGGGGCAAGATTCATGATTCTCTTTAACACTCTTTAACTATTTTTTACTACTTAGAGAATAATTCACAGGTCCGGCAGGTCTGGTTGACTCGTATCTATGAGGGTTAGTAATGTGGGTCAGGTTCAGATAAAACATAACTACAACTTGGCTGCTTGTAGTAACAGACAGATAAGAAATGGACCTGACATTTAACACAACTTGGAACACATGGACCTCACAAATCTATTTGTGTTAGGCGAGTGTGTGTGTGTTTGTGTGTGTGTGTGTGTGTACATGTCCCTACCTGTATCCTCTGCTCCCAGTCGTCTCTGATAAATACATTCTCCAGCTCGTGGTTGATTCCCTCCACGCTGCTCGGGACTCGGCAGATGAAGGATTTTGGCACCGGGATCGTGGACGACAAGGCTGACGAAGGTCCCTTGTACTGGAAGGACAGACACACAAGATATACTCCATTAAACACCACACATCACAACCAGTTCAGATCAGTTGTGCAACCAAATACACAACATGTGTTTTCGGAGTCCGACACCGAGATCTGCTCGCAGTCCTGAAATTGCTGCAGATCCAGTTTCATGATATTTAATGGGTGGAGATGTTCAGTGTAAATACATGTTACTGTAGTGGGATAAGATGTCTCAGGGAACACAAACAAAGAAATGACTGTTGTTGTGCAATAGGAGTAGACTTGACGTTGGCTAATTATTAATAATCATGAAATAGGATTATTAAAATAATAAAAATTATCTATCAAAAATAATTAAATTATTAATTGAAGATGATCAGTAATCAAATAACAATAAAACCACTAATGAGAAAATAGGAATTATCAATTAGAAAGTACAAGCTGTCAATTAACAATGATAAGGTTATCAACCAAGAATAATGAAAATAATTAGTCTAAAACAATAAAATTATCAATTTAAGAATAATACTATCTATATTAATAATTGAGAAAGGGGGGGCACCACCCTGGTTACCAGGGACCAACGATGTCAAGCTATAATTATCAGTCTCATAATGATAAATGTCAAATTAATAATGTCAATATTTTAATATTAACGATTACTTAATAAACAGTGAAGGCTTCTAAGTTCGAGCACAGGCGATCATAATCCAGCTGCAATCACATACATATGCACAAATAATCACAGACTACAGATACTTTAATTACAAAAGTATTTATTAAAAAGGGGAAATAAAGTTATAATGTTATTCAATGATTTATCATTTTAACAAGCTCCAATATTTCAAAGGTAAACACAGCAGCAGCACTTATCACAATTCAGAAAATACATGGACAACCTGCGGTCTACCTATGTATGTCTGTCTCTATGTGTGTGTGTGTCTGTGTCAAAGTGTCTCTCTGTGTGTGTGTGTGAAATAAAGTTAGTGTTATTTAATGATTCATCATCTTAACAAACTCCCATATTTCAAAGATAACAACAGCAGCTTATCACAATTTAGAACACACATGTAACCTCTGGTCCATCTATGTGTCTCTGTGTGTGTGTGTGTCTGTCTGTGTCTATCAACGTGTGTGTGTGTGTGTGTGTGCGAGAGAGAGAAAAAGAAGGGGGGTGGCGATGACGCGTAGTGACATCACATCTAAGATGGAGGCCGATCATGATTCGTGGAATCAAGGCCTAAAAACTCTCAAAATGGCGGATTGACTACAAAACAAGATGGCGGAGCCGTTATGAATTTAGAGCCAGGATGGGAGGAGAGAGAGAGCGGAGGCGTGGCAATAATAGACTCAAAATGGTGGGTTAACTTGCGTTATTCAAGATGGAGTCTATGTTAATGACACCATGTGGCCGGAGCGCACACTGGTGGTCGTCACATGAATTACACAAAGGAAATTTTAGACAAAGAGAATTCTTATCTCTGCTTGGCTTTGGGGGCCGAATGGTTTCCAGATGTGTTCAGCCTCTCTAAGCATAGATTTAACTATGTGACATGACCTGTATTATAAATACAGGTCAGAAGTGTGTATAGGTCGGTTTAGAAGGAGAGAGAGAGAGAGAGAGAGAGAGAGAGAGAGAGAGAAAGAAAACATGTAAGGAGAGTTCAAAGAAGCTCTTAAAAGTACACGCCTGAGATGAGTTAACTGTGATTCACCCCTCAGCCCTCAAGCGAGCGTTGTGGGCCGAGGTTCTGATCGGTGAAATCACTGCAGACTCACACAGACGTTAACAGTGCGGGCGGAGGCTTTCCTCGCGGCCTCAAGCACTAACACAAAACCCGGAAATGAACCGGAAGTAGCGGCTCGTCGTAGCCGGCTAAAACAATGAGACTCAGCGGTCTCGCAACAAATACAATCAAATGTTAAATAATATGCTACGTATCAAAACTAACATCTGCCCAGATAATCAAGTCTTACTGTACCACCCTCGCGGTGTGTCTGCACCTCGGCGCGAATGTGTCGGGGGCCAGTGAATCACGTAGTCTCTCTCACGAGCGGAGCTCCTGGCTCGGCCGCTGGACCGGAAAAGGGAGCGAATTCCTCGTGCTCCTTGACGGAATGAAACTTCGTCTTTCTTCTGTAACAGCGGAGACCGTGCTGCTTTACAGGAACGGAGTGGATTGTCTCATACTCCTCAGCGGGATGAACGTCGCGCTTCTGCAGGGAACGGCTTTGTGGAAGCCGTTTGTGGATCGTTGGAAAAAGGGAAGTTTATAGAAGTGTCGGAGTCCGTCCAGCGGGGCACTTCCTGTTTCGATATTTCAAGTTAAAAACCGGAAAGGTCCTATCAAGATAAAACTTTGATTGAGATAAGAAGAAAATGAAACGACTTCAAATAAAAATGATATTAAACAAACGTCTAATCGCCTCCTTAGTTACTGAGTCGTGTGGTTAGACCTCTTGAGGTCAGAAGACAACTTGAGCAGCGTGGAAAAGAAAAAGACGAAGAGAGTCTCTTAAAAATACCGAGTTAGCTAGTAGAACCCCGGAGGGGTTCTGTTGTTGCTTGGGCATCTGAGTGAAGAGAGAGAGAAGTCTGTGAGTTCAGCCCTTTTAAGTCACGTCTCAGGTGACTCCCCCCTGGGAGGAGGGGTCAGGGGTCAGTGTGGCCCTCCAGCCAATTGAGTTGTCAGGATTTGGCCCCCAGGGGCGGGCTTACCGTGGGGGACCAGGACGTGATCTTTTGCCACATGGAGATAAGGGTCCATGCTGGGTTTTTAAATGTAAGGGGTTACCCGAGCCTGGCCTAAGGTTTTACGACCCTTTGTTCTAAGTCGGATCACTGGGCCTTGCCCAACAGTCCCCCTTTGACCTGGGAAGTGGGTCGTTACCCAGTTTCCAGGGCACGCTAGGGTCGAGAGTCCAGTGATAATCCATGAGAGGTAATCCTTGAGTGGAGTTGAAGCATTGAAAGTTAGTTCATCATGAGGCATAAATGTCTTTGAGGCATGAGTCTAAACAGAGAGAGGTAATTGTCTGGGCAGACAGGAACTAAATAACATATATTCTAAAACACGGCGCACATTTTCAATTTCACATCATGCTTATCGGCAGTTATTGTTAACATACTGATGAATTTCGGTGAAGAGTGAAATGAAAGAAAAGTGGGAAAAGGAACAGAAGAAAATGTTTGAGTAGGTGCTGGTGTTTTGAGGTAATCATGTGTGTTATTCTGTCAAACCAAAACATTTAGAACGGCGAGTCACGTTCTGTTGTTCGCTAACCTGTGAATATATGGTAAATCCTATTTCTAGGTTTGCAAATCTACAGATATTGAAATTTTTCTGCCAAGACTGAATTGCCAACTGTACCCGTGAGGGCTGCACAACCGTAGTGGTAACGACTTCAAAATCCTCAACGAGGTCTAAGGAGTTCACTACCTGAACATACGTTATACAATTTACTGACAGAAGGTCTAAAGCATGCAGCTATTGGTGGAGTGAGTGGTTTGAGCGGTCTTTGTTTTAAAATTGGGATTTCTTCCCCCCCCCCCTTTCAGGTGTGGAGGTGAGAGGGGGTTTCTGGCAGCGCCTCGGTCCTTCCCAGTCATTGAAGTCATCTTTGGGAGTGGAGAAGGAGGGCAACTGCTTCTAGTTTCGCCAACGGGGTTCAGTGTCTGGTCTCTTAGGGGAGCCTGGAGGAACACGTGGCACAATGTCTCTCATTGCTTCATCCACACATCTCCGTATTAATTCCTCTGTGCCAGGATGCATCCCATGTGTTGGATTTCGGTCACCATCACTATACTCCTGGTATTGATGAGGTTTCCTTTGGTTACAGCCCCTACTTCTCTGTGGAGAGGGATTCAGGTGCTGAGGTCGAAACTGTTTGTGGGGCTGGTTGAAATCCTCACCCCCTTGGTTTTGAGGGGCACCCTGTTGGAAGGGTCGTTGTTTCTGGTTCTCTTTGCTGGGGTTCATCCTGGCGTGGGGAAAGTTGTCATCTTCCAGCGCCGGGTCCACATTGAGTTGGACTTGAACTGCCAGAACCACGGTGTCGTCTTCGTTGAACCCTCGGTTGTCTGGGTCGAAGCGATAAATGTCTTTTTCAAGGGGCTCTTGCCGCCGGTTGCGGATTTCCTCTCTTTGAGGGGGTGCTGAGTCATCAGTGTCTTTTGACTCGAATGTGCCACGGTACTCATCTTCGTGGCCACCATCTCTTGCACCGGGGGTGGAGGACCATCCAGGACGCGACCGTGAGTCGTGGTGCGCCTCTGCCTGAGTGGCAGACTGGGAATCTCCTTAAGCCCTCCAGGACGGATTCCTTCCGTCGTCGTGATGTGGATCAGCATGGCTCCGTGCAGGATGTGTTCGTTCTGGCTGGAGTGGATGCTGGACAGGCATTTGATGTTGCCTCATAGCGGTCTCAGGTCACTGCACGTCTAGGGGTTGAGTCCTGCTCCCCCTTTGGTGTTGAGTGGGTCGGAGCGGTTGACTGCTGGGTGTGTCTGGCCCGCCAGAACAAAGCTTCCTCTGCATGAGGGTTGTGGAGCTGTGCTCGCAGCTGTTCTCCCAGTGTCTCTGTTCCGCTGGCTCCACCGGGAATGACGTCAGCTCCTGGCCCTGTCATCAGGGATCTCAGCTGGAGGGGGGGACAGCTCTGTTTGACTGTGCCCCCCTTTCTGCTGACCTTTGACCTGCGTGTGCTCCTGCACCGCCTGGTCCTGTTCTTTGCGGGTCTCGATGATATGCCGCAGGTGGGAGTTTTTCTCCTGCTCCGCTCGACATGCTGCTTTGCATGGCTCTGAGCGCCTTCGCATGTTCTTGGGTCTGCAGCTCGGCCCTCTGCTGGTAGAGGAGTGTCAGTTGACCCAGAGCATGGGGTATTTTCGGATGCGGGCCAGTGGGGTTGATGAGTGCATGGACAGTTCTTGATCTTACGATCGCAGGTACTTATTTCATACTCACTCAACTCACTCACCGCATCATTAGAAAAAAAATTAATCAGACTGGCTACAGTCTCTAATAGGACCTCTGGTCCTGTGGGAGCACTTGCCCCACGGTGTTACATGCTACTCATCTTCTGAGTGCGAAAAGGCACCTGGTGGACTGCTCAAGCTTGCTTGGATAAAGTGGGTAAAACACTTAATTAAAAACTACACAACAAGATACACAGGTGAGCTTCACCCTGTGTCTATATAGTAGCAATGAAGGATAGCTCGGTGGCTCAATCCTTAAGACCTAGTTGGTCAACAACTAGTCTTCTCAAAACTAGTCTCTCAAATCTAGTTTGTCTCCTTAAGATCAAAAGCATGCAGAAAATCTCCTATAAAAATTACCAACTACTGAAACGCAGTCAGCAACCAACCATAGTTACACAAAAGTCTGCTTAGCAAAGGGAATTAAGAATAAAGAAAATTCAAAGAGAAATTAGTTTCGAACCTATGTCTCTCTTCAAAAATTAATCATAATTATTGTGCATTGAAATACACAACCACTGACATGCTATAAGCAGCCAACCACGGATACACAAGGCACTAGTATACCTGCTTGGGACAGGTACAAAGGGATAAAAATAAAATTTTTCAAAGAGAAATAAATTCCTAGAATTATTTTTCTCTTTTCTTAAATTATTTATGATTCTTGTGCTTCGAGAACACAACCACCGATTGCACTCTGCAGCCAATTACGGATACACCAGGCACTGGTATACCGGTTTGGTAAAAGTTCAAATGAATTAAAAATAAAACTTTGCAAAGAAGAATACATTTCCAAAATAATTTTCTTCTTCAACAACGAATCATGATCAATACCAAATGAGAGAAAGGAAAAGTTTTGAAAAAAAATTAAAAAATTTCAAAAAAATTTAAATTTTTCAAAAAAAAATCAAATTTCTGGAAAAAAAGAATCTGGATTATTGTACACAGTATTATGATACAGCTGGAGTTAGATAGCCTCACAGGGGGCACCATTTATGTTGTGCAATAGGAGTAGACTTGACGTTGGCTAATTATTAATAATCATGAAATAGGATTATTAAAATAATAAAAATTATCTATCAAAAATAATTAAATTATTAATTGAAGATGATCAGTAATCAAATAACAATAAAACCACTAATGAGAAAATAGGAATTATCAATTAGAAAGTACAAGCTGTCAATTAACAATGATAAGGTTATCAACCAAGAATAATGAAAATAATTAGTCTAAAACAATAAAATTATCAATTTAAGAATAATACTATCTATATTAATAATTGAGAAAGGGGGGGCACCACCCTGGTTACCAGGGACCAACGATGTCAAGCTATAATTATCAGTCTCATAATGATAAATGTCAAATTAATAATGTCAATATTTTAATATTAACGATTACTTAATAAACAGTGAAGGCTTCTAAGTTCGAGCACAGGCGATCATAATCCAGCTGCAATCACATACATATGCACAAATAATCACAGACTACAGATACTTTAATTACAAAAGTATTTATTAAAAAGGGGAAATAAAGTTATAATGTTATTCAATGATTTATCATTTTAACAAGCTCCAATATTTCAAAGGTAAACACAGCAGCAGCACTTATCACAATTCAGAAAATACATGGACAACCTGCGGTCTACCTATGTATGTCTGTCTCTATGTGTGTGTGTGTCTGTGTCAAAGTGTCTCTCTGTGTGTGTGTGTGAAATAAAGTTAGTGTTATTTAATGATTCATCATCTTAACAAACTCCCATATTTCAAAGATAACAACAGCAGCTTATCACAATTTAGAACACACATGTAACCTCTGGTCCATCTATGTGTCTCTGTGTGTGTGTGTGTCTGTCTGTGTCTATCAACGTGTGTGTGTGTGTGTGTGTGTGTGCGAGAGAGAGAAAAAGAAGGGGGGTGGCGATGACGCGTAGTGACATCACATCTAAGATGGAGGCCGATCATGATTCGTGGAATCAAGGCCTAAAAACTCTCAAAATGGCGGATTGACTACAAAACAAGATGGCGGAGCCGTTATGAATTTAGAGCCAGGATGGGAGGAGAGAGAGAGCGGAGGCGTGGCAATAATAGACTCAAAATGGTGGGTTAACTTGCGTTATTCAAGATGGAGTCTATGTTAATGACACCATGTGGCCGGAGCGCACACTGGTGGTCGTCACATGAATTACACAAAGGAAATTTTAGACAAAGAGAATTCTTATCTCTGCTTGGCTTTGGGGGCCGAATGGTTTCCAGATGTGTTCAGCCTCTCTAAGCATAGATTTAACTATGTGACATGACCTGTATTATAAATACAGGTCAGAAGTGTGTATAGGTCGGTTTAGAAGGAGAGAGAGAGAGAGAGAGAGAGAGAGAGAGAGAAAGAAAACATGTAAGGAGAGTTCAAAGAAGCTCTTAAAAGTACACGCCTGAGATGAGTTAACTGTGATTCACCCCTCAGCCCTCAAGCGAGCGTTGTGGGCCGAGGTTCTGATCGGTGAAATCACTGCAGACTCACACAGACGTTAACAGTGCGTGGCTGGAGGCTTTCCTCGCGGCCTCAAGCACTAACACAAAACCCGGAAATGAACCGGAAGTAGCGGCTCGTCGTAGCCGGCTAAAACAATGAGACTCAGCGGTCTCGCAACAAATACAATCAAATGTTAAATAATATGCTACGTATCAAAACTAACATCTGCCCAGATAATCAAGTCTTACTGTACCACCCTCGCGGTGTGTCTGCACCTCGGCGCGAATGTGTCGGGGGCCAGTGAATCACGTAGTCTCTCTCACGAGCGGAGCTCCTGGCTCGGCCGCTGGACCGGAAAAGGGAGCGAATTCCTCGTGCTCCTTGACGGAATGAAACTTCGTCTTTCTTCTGTAACAGCGGAGACCGTGCTGCTTTACAGGAACGGAGTGGATTGTCTCATACTCCTCAGCGGGATGAACGTCGCGCTTCTGCAGGGAACGGCTTTGTGGAAGCCGTTTGTGGATCGTTGGAAAAAGGGAAGTTTATAGAAGTGTCGGAGTCCGTCCAGCGGGGCACTTCCTGTTTCGATATTTCAAGTTAAAAACCGGAAAGGTCCTATCAAGATAAAACTTTGATTGAGATAAGAAGAAAATGAAACGACTTCAAATAAAAATGATATTAAACAAACGTCTAATCGCCTCCTTAGTTACTGAGTCGTGTGGTTAGACCTCTTGAGGTCAGAAGACAACTTGAGCAGCGTGGAAAAGAAAAAGACGAAGAGAGTCTCTTAAAAATACCGAGTTAACTAGTAGAACCCCGGAGGGGTTCTGTTGTTGCTTGGGCATCTGAGTGAAGAGAGAGAGAAGTCTGTGAGTTCAGCCCTTTTAAGTCATGTCTCAGGTGACTCCCCCCTGGGAGGAGGGGTCAGGGGTCAGTGTGGCCCTCCAGCCAATTGAGTTGTCAGGATTTGGCCCCCAGGGGCGGGCTTACCGTGGGGGACCAGGACGTGATCTTTTGCCACATGGAGATAAGGGTCCATGCTGGGTTTTTAAATGTAAGGGGTTACCCGAGCCTGGCCTAAGGTTTTACGACCCTTTGTTCTAAGTCGGATCACTGGGCCTTGCCCAACACTGTCATCCAGCACAGATGGGTCGAGGGGTGTAGCATGTCGCCGTCCATGTTCATTTCCCCCACAGTGGCTCATGTGTGCAGTTGCTTGGCATCTGTTAATGAATGAACTCCAAACAAGGAGGAGGAGGAGGACGGGACGTGCCCGGACTCATTCCCTCTCTCCTCTCCTCTCCTGACACCGCTGGTTAGAGCAGGGACTCATTAACTAGAACTTGTCAGTGCAACACACAACATCCAAAACTCAGAGACCAAATATGACAAACACACGACAATACGATATACACTAACTTTCAAGAACACCAAGTCCTCAAACTGCGACCATGTGTTTTGACTAGGCTTCTTTTTACTTACTACTTTATACTTTACCAGTGTTAATGTTTATGTCACTTGTGTCAAGCGTGTTCGTTTATCCTAAAATATGAGAGGAGCCTATCCAAGGTTTTGGTTCAATCAAGTGTTTTATTTAAAGATACAATGAAGAGTTATTCATAGCTATGGACAATTATCACCTGTCTGATGTTGAATACAGCTAATGAAAATATGCTTTAATATCAAAAAAGTTAATTATGAGGACAACTAAAAGATACATTATTGGCACTAAACAGCAACGGTTACTAAATTAATTTGTATGAAGGCATAATATCTAGCTAAAACTACTTCTAGCTTTATTTGGTTGGAATTCTGTCAGACACAACCTATAGTTAAAAATTAGAAATCCCAACACTTGTTTAGAGACTGTTGATTATTCTACTGGAGATTCCTCCATAGACATGTATTTGTCTCAGTGTGTACATATATGCATGTATGGAGTGTGTATATGTATGAATATCAAATATATATATACTTCAATATATTTTTTGCTATTTTCAAACTAAAGTGATCTATCACAAGAATGAACTTTAAAATAACAGTCTTACAAAGTGCATAACAGGTTTATGTAAGAGACAATGGATAAAATCAACAAATGTCTGATTAAATCTAATTTAATAATTAACAAAATCAAATAAAGAATGTATATCTTATGTATGTTGTAGAATTATAAAATAATGATAAACTTTGGATTCATAACAATGAAGCTGAAAGCAAAATAACAAATTAAACTCCTGATTAAATAATTTTGAAACGATGTGAGTATTAAGTGGGTAATGTACAAAGTGACCTACGTTAACCCAGGTTTGCTCATATTCACTTTTCTTATCTCTCACAGCAGGGATATGGTTTGGTCACCATCTGTCTAAGTTGCACGTGTTTTTTGGCTGCAAAGTTATCATATCACTGCTGTCAGCTCTAAATCATGATTTGTTGGTGTCTGTGGCGGAATAGGGTCACGCCAGGGATTTCATTTGGCCGAGCAGGAGTCACTCACCTGAGGTTGGCACGCCGTGGTGTGCAGCGCCTGCTGCGGCAGCTGCAGTGAGATCTGCTCCCGGTCTTTACTCTGCCGGCCGACCTGCTTGCTGCGCTGCAGCTGCAGTCGTAGTTTAGCAATCTGCTGGAGGAAGAGAGACAGGACATGACTTCAGCTCATGGGTCACAATCAGGTCATGGGGGCAATGTTTCTGTCAACAGAGCAATTGTAAATTTGACCATCATTGAAATGCATGAAAACAGCAGACTGGAAGGACATTTAATCTGTGACATTCTTGAAAATTAAGTTTGAAAGTGTATTAAAAACAGTGAGAAATTACCAATTACTTCCAAGAGGCTCAGCAGATGTCTTAAAATATCTTGTCTGACAGGCAACATGGTTGAAAATCCATTTACTATAATACATTAGAACAAGAAAAGTAGCAAATTCTCCCATTGACAAAGTGAAAATACCCAAAAAAGGTCTCACACAATAAAGGTAGTATCACACTGGCTGATTTATTGGATTTGGTTGAATATATTTTATTATTGATTTAACTTCTTCATTTTTGAACAATAATAACCTACACTAACGGGAAGATTGTGCTTTTTACAAAATTAAAGACTTATTTGACTGACAACATAAATGTGCACTACTGTGCGTCGGATTTCTCTGATGATGAAACTCAGGTCAGTGGGTGTTTCTGCATGTGGCCCAGTATCAGATTAAAAACAGGATACCCTTTGTGAGCATAACACACGCAGTTGTACTATGCAGACAAAGGTGTGGTCTTCAGTGCTGATCTTGTAATCCTGGCAACACAGTCAACAAAGAGACTCGCTCTGTTCATAGATGTCCTCCCACACACGGAAACACAGAGGTTACAGAGCCAGGATGCAGTTCACTACGTTCATCGAGTGACCGCAGCGGTCGATGATGACAAGTCCAGACGATCCCCGATAGGATCTCCAGAGGATGACACGGAGGTTTTCCTGGCTGCGCTGTGCAGCCAAGGTCCTGGGTTTGTTTTCAGGAAGTTGAAAACTAGATTCTTCGAGCTTGCGGCTACATTTACACATAAATGTTCATTTTTGAAAATCTGATTATAACTAGGGCTGCAACAATTAACCGATATAAATGATTATTAAAACAGCTGTAAGCTAATTTAATAATCGATTAGTCGGGTCTGTTATAAAGCACGGAACACACACACACTTTCAATGACTGCTGCTTCCTCGCCACAACGAGGACACATTTTATGCGGTTGAAGAGGTCACTTCCTGTTTATCGTTTTTTAGAAGTCTGACCAGACTCATAATATATTTAGTGAAGTGACTGGATTAATTTAATAAAAAAGGTATTACGTGTAATTGTTTTTAATGATCGAGGGTAAAATAAATAAATTGATTTGACTTAATGTTGTACAGTTTTGTTGTTCTTGTGCTGTGTGTGTTAAATATTCTAATAATCAGCTAATTAATTCTTGAGTAAAAAACTAAAAGTGTGTTTTGTGACATCACAGTGACCTCGACCACAAAACTCTGATGTAATCCAAGTGATTGTTTTTGCCAAATTTAAAGAAATACCTTCAAGATGTTCCTGAGATATTAAATTCACCAGAATGGGACAGACGCACAAACTCCGCCCATGGTTGTTGCCAGGGTGACGGCACAGTAAAAACCTGAACACTTCCATATGCCTTCTTAATTTAAACAGCCATGTGAATAACTCTGAACCCATATATGTCACTTCATGTACGTTAAATACGTAATGAAGTCATTACAAAAAGAATTTTATGATTCTTGACATGTTGGCTTTTTCGTGGTCATAGAAAACCCAAGACATGTGTGTCATTAATGTTTTGTAACTACGTGTGAAGAAGAAAAATGTGTGCGTGTCTGTTGTGTTGCCTCAGCATCTCTGAGGCTCTTTTAGTAACACTAGTGAGCCTGAATCAGTCCACTGAGGAGGGAACAATGTGTTTCACCCTTCGAGAGGAGTTCCTGAAATGTCTCACAAAAAAACAACAGGCCATAATGAGATGCGAGAGTGCACTTGAGTGGAAAACTGAGGAGAGAAGGAAGTTAAAATTAGACCGTGGTCTGGAGAGCCGGAGTCCTAATAGCTCCGTGTGGTCAGCTGGTCGGCCCCCGAGCCCAGCAGATAGACAGGAGTGGAAACCAGTCTTAAGGAGCTTGCTATTTACGCTGACCTCAGGCCGACAAATAAAACACATTTTTGAGTAAATGCAATGAACCTCAAAAAAATGGCAATAACGTGCTCTTTGATTTGGCTGCCTGAGTGTTTGGGGCTTGTAGCCGGATCGCTGACACCGCTACGCTGTGGTTCTCCAACTGTCTGTGGCGTCTGCTGTCGGACGCAGCTGTGACTCGGGTGAGCCGAGGTTAACGGAGGTGAATGTACCTCTTTGAGGTGGTCGGCGCTGCCCCAGGAGGCCGACCGCTGGTGAGGACTTCCCTGCTCGGCTCCTTCGTCGTTCCAGAGACCTGGAGTCTGAGACACACAGAGACACAAACCCACGTGTTACACAACTTCACATCCTTTCCTTTCACACGCAAACACAGGAGCATAAACACAAGTTTTCACTGTCTGCGGATGCATATTTGTGTAAAGAGATTAGATCAACTTTAAAAACCTAAAGTAATCAACCTGCAGCTTCTTAGTGTCAGGGCGGCTTATTGTTAGCTATCAAATAACTGAAAGGTCACAAGAAAGGTCGTTGCTAGAGCACAACTGAGGCCGCACTTTTCTGTCCAAACCCACAAAATAACAAACGTAGCACAACTCGAACCCAACAAGCATTTTGTTTATTGTGTCAGAGCCCGATGCACCGAGTCTGTGTTGCTCTGTCCCTGTTGTAAATGACTAGAGAGTTACACAAACAACTCAGTTATATAAACAAACTGTATATAAATACACATTCACCTATACTCAAATATCCACTGTGTGCACGGGAGTGACTGGGATTTTATAAAGATCTTCACAACAAACTCCTGAAATGTCTTTGATTAAAAAAAGGCTAAATAACGTCAGCATTCTCTCAGTGGACTCCCTTCGAGACGTGGGCGTCCAGTGAGCATCCAGAATGCTAAATGTTTGTATAAGCAGTTCGGGAAAGAAGTGGGTGAGAGCGGTAAATGACTGCAATGTGTTCAAAAGTGAAGCTGAAAACCTGGAATCAATGAAGATGAGGGAAAAACAGCGTTGAGATCCCGTCCCTGAGGAAAGAACCTCGCTCGAGAGGAAAAACACAAGAGTCACAGCAGGTCTGAGTGTTCCCATTAGTGAGCCAGGTTCAGATAAATACATCTGTGACCGGGCAGAAAACTATTCTCGTCTTTAGGCTAAACTGTTTTCTACATTTTCAAAATCCACCATCTTTTATCATCGTTGAACAAGCCAGACAAAGTCGGAGAATATAAAATATACGTTTATCTGACATGAAGACATCATTGTGAGCAGGAGGTGACATTTACATGGACGTTAATAGCAGCTGGTTTTAGTTTCACCTTCAGAAGTGCAAGTAAACAAATTAAAGCAACTTCTCAGCTGGTAGAACCTGATGTGATTTTGCAGAGTGTGTGTACTGCACAATGTGAGTCTGCAGGGACATTTTGTGTTGTTGTAAAACCAGAATGAAAACATCTAATATACAAAACGTTCGAGCATAGAAGCAGATCTGTCCAACTGAACACGTCTTTTAGACCTCTGCTGCATAAACAAGGAACTGGTTAAGTTATGTAAATATATGCAACAGACGAAGGACTGAGGATGTTTCATAGGGGTTGTTAGAACCCCCCCCCTCCTGCCCGGCTTATGCATATCAACAGGGCCTCCAGTCCCTCAAACAAATCCTCAAACATCTGACGTTTCTCTGGTCAGAACCAAACAGCCTAAATGTCAGTGTCTCAGTTCTGCCTCATGTCCGACCCCCGGCACACACAGAAAAACCTCTATGACTCTGCAGCCAGCGCACAAGCCCGGCCCTATGATTTGGAATATCGCACTGAATAATGAGGAACACCCGTGAAGCCGTGTGCGTTGGCTTGCTGGCGCTGGTTCCCCCCCCCCCGAGGAAAGGACAGCGAGTTAAATGGCCGCCTGTGCTCTCATAAAGAGACGACTGTGCTCGGCCACACTGGACGGCAGATGTGTTGCTAGCCTTTAGCTTTCACATTTCGTGCATGGCCTATGGAATGGCCTTCAGACGTTTGATGCTTCGGCCAGAGACCGAGGGACTGGAAGCTGCAGCCCGATCCGCCCGTGCAGAATAGAGACCGCTGACGACCTTTGAGGAGCCGTGAACTTTGCTGTTGAGGAAAATCTAAGTTCTCACAGATGTTCTCTGACGTCAAGGAGACGAGCTTCTCTCACTACTTGAATCTCCATGTGAAACGCTTGGAGTTTCCATTGAGCTGCGATTGCTTGAAAATCCAAAAGAGCAAATTGGAAGGGTCATTTTCTGGTGCTGTTATTGGACTTCCATTCGGTTTACTTATTTATAGGGATGGGGGGAAAAATCGATTCAGTTACAAATCGCGATTCTTGTGAATGACGATTTTAAATCGATATGCTGCCTCCCAAATCGAGCAACATGGGGGGAGCAACATCACCCCAGAGCATGTTGACCAGCTCTTGTTTTTGCACAAGAATCTAAACATACCCAAGCACTAGCTTTGCATCGCCTACATGCAAACAACAATAGCCTACTTTTTGTTTATTTCAAAGTTTATATTTTAAGTAAACTCTTATTCATTCAATTTATTTACCTTTTATTTATTGTTTAAAAGTAGCCTAAGTGGCATACATTTCTTAATCTGTCAGTTTGTGTGCAGTTGACAGGGGCTTTACAATAATAGGGCACATTTTTATTTATTTTCTCTATTGGCTGCCCGGCAGTCATTAAGTTAATGTTAATATTTGAAATAAAACTGGTAAAGCTCTAAGTGAATTTGACTGTGTTGTATTTGAAGGAATGATTCAACCTTTTTCCATGGTCCAGTATTTAAAAAAAAACAAAAAACAAAAGAAATCCCAGGAAATCGTAATATCGAATCGCAATACTTACAGAATCGCAATACATATCGTATCGCCACCTAAGTATCGTGATAGTATCGTATCGGGAGGTCCCTGCCGATTCCCGTCCCTACTTATTTACCAAGCAGTGATATTTCCTTTCCTTTCCAGGAAGCAACAGAGCTCATCTACTTCCAGCTTCCTATTATTGCCGTTGTACCAGAACTGGCTGTAATTCACCAGTGAAGGGAGCCACACTGCAAAGACTTTAAACCTGCCTCTTCCACATTGTATTCTAGGCAAATACGGCACGGATTAGACTATTTACATCTGAGTGCGACAGGACACTCGCAGAGAAGAACATTAAGTTGAATGAGCATCTAAAGGAGGCCCAATGGGATCACTGTGTATGTGTATAATGTAGCAGCTGCCAACTGGTCATGGAGGAATTTACTACATTACACGCTCACACAAAAAACAGGCGCCCAGTGAAACCCGAATGGTTAATGGTTTTAAGAGTCTTGTGGTGCGGCAACATCACAAATATCTACTACAGGTTTTTAACTGTGATTGAAAAGGTGGGAATCTCATCTAATCTAACTTTATCCATTGTTTCTACATAGGAAATATATATATTAACAACATTTTCAGGCTCCAGCTCCACAGACATTCATTAATTCTGGACTAGCCCTGTGAGCTCCCACTATACAAACCAGAAGTGAGTGGAAGTCGTAATGGTTTTGCCTTTCTGACACCATCCAGAATAATAGTTAAAGCAAATACAGTATGTTGACACTTGGGCTGATTTAGCTCAAGGCTAATGGCCGAGTTGTTTGCATTTTAGCCAACACTTAAACAAATGTGGTCTGGGGGGGGGTGGTATTTATTCCCCAAACATTCAGTCTTTCAGATACAAAGGGGACTTTCCACATCAGTTTGTTTTAAATCTCAAGAATGCAAATTTCTTATCAACGGGCCACACCTATCCTGGTGGGGGTCACATTTTTGGGAGTTTGGAATGAAGGTGAAGATTTTCCACCCCGGTTTTCCACAGTACGACAAGACAGTTAAAAAATACTGCAGGCTGTATTGACTGTCCCCCCCCCCCCCCACCACCAGAGCAAATCGTCTGTTAACATGAACACCCACCTTTATTTACCTCAGAGGCCCTTTTATCATGCTAGCTCTTGAACTTCCGGCCCACGTTGTGTGTTTTGTAGACTTGTGCGCCAGGTGTTTATTGTCTGATAATGCACTTCTGTACAGATACAAAAAAGAAACTTCTACCATAGCCTGCAGCTTTCTTCACATTCTGATTCCCACCCAAAGGGGGTTGCATGTCGGCAACATCCTCAAGAATCCAGCTCTGTTCCAAAGCAGGAAATAATGACTGAGCTTCAATAGAATTTCAGTGGAATTGGAGCTGGTTTGTTTAGATTTCACGAGGTGGCGTGCGAGCGGCCGGTCTTTTGATGAGGGGTTAGATATGAAGATGTACATGTTGTTCAGTGAGTTGAATTAATCTGTCATCTTGAGTATGTCTGAAGCTCTCAAAGCCTCCCAGAGAAGTGGAGAAGTATCATTAAAAGATAAACATACACCCAAGTTTACAGTAGGATCATAGAAGTCAAACCTCGGTGGAGAAGTGGTATTGGATCAACAGCGATAACATTCATATAATACAGAACTCAAGTTGGATTAATTGTGTTACACAGCTAAAGTTGGTTGTCGGTCAATGGCACAGTTTCACTATGCATTTGTGTGACACATGTGTTTGGCACCGATGGTTCAGCAGCTGTCAGCAAAGCAAACATTTCACCAGCACACTTTATGAAGCAATAAGGAAACAGTCTGAGCAGATTCAGTGGCCTGAAAACCAGCAGGTCTCCTTATTCTGCTTTTCTGTCATTTTTATATTTACAGATACAAACGACTGATATGCTGCTTCAGCTCAGGCAGCCGGACACGCACGCACACGCCGGTGGTCAGCTGCCGGTCGGCCGGAGCCTTTGTGTTGCATTCAAGTGCAACTTTTAAACAGAAGACGCGAGCTGACGCACGCTGTTTGATCAGTCCGTCTTTGTCGGCGCGAGTTCTTTGAGGTTTGCTTGGTGTGTCAGGGCCCTAATTTTCATACAGACATTCTGTGTTCTGTAACCACGAGGCCTGTGGCACACAGGACGATCCCGGAACAGTGATTAGCATATGTATGGACCCTCTGCTCCTCGACTCCCACACAAAAGGCAGGCGGGCCATGCAGCCACAAGGGCCAGGTGGTAAGCAGTGGGATTTCTCCCGGCCTAAGCCATAGCCGGGGGGACAGGTGCAAACAACTTCACCTCCATGCAGGGCTACGTTACAGCTCAAAGGAGAGGCTGTCTTGAACTTGTGCAATGCACAACAAAAGAACCCGAGGACCTTTTGTCTGCTGCTTTCTGCTGTTGTTGTCTTATAAAGAGAGCCGGGCCCAGGCATAGCTTGTTAACAGGAAATCGGGACAATCCTTGGGAGAGTTTGTGCATTTAATCGCCGAGGGATTGTCGAGTGTGTTCACTCTCCCACGTCACGCAACACAGACAAATGTTTTCCATCTAGAAACTTCCCCAGACTTGTCTCTTAGCCTGGATTTCTAATGTCCCCATATCTCAGAGGCAAATGTCCCATTAGCCAAAGAAACAGAAGTTAAGTGTGTATTTGTGAACCAGCGTTTCTGTGCATTTTTCCAAGGAAGAGATAATTATCAAATTGATTTTCCATACTCGTCCAGTCTTTCCAGGGCTGAGCAGGAACCCTGTAATTAGAGGTGTTTATTCAGCATACAGCCACTTCAAGAAACCCGGCTCTGCCCTCTCAGAACTTCCTCAGCCTACACACAAAGAAATGAAGCCCATGTAAATGAGGCTTGGCTGTCCTCATTCAGACACATGAAAGGCTTCTGTTAGCAGGGAGGGAGCAGCCCTCGTCACGATCATACATATTCAATATTCTTTCATAACACCCCCACTTCCAAAAAACAGGAGGAAAAGCAAGCCCTCTGAGAAAAACATAATTTAGCCACGGGTCACATGGGGAGATTTGTGGGTGACCATGAGTGGGGCTGCTCTCCAGGAATACTGTGGTCTGGTCAGGGCCAATGTGAAAAACATACACAGGCCTTATTAAGTGTAATAACGTTTTAAATTGTGGTGCAGTGAGAGTGTTTTAGACTATTTACTCTACAGTCTAACAGGCCTGTATTGGCAGCAGAGTCCACAGCGACCACATCACTATAAGGAAATCTTTGGCCGTGGTTTGTAAGCGTTTCCTTCGAAGGAACTATGACACAAACCAATAGTTATTTGGAAGTCCGATCGGCCAGCGAGAGGTGGAAGTGAGTGGTACATTTAGGGATTTACCAGACAAAACTGACCTAAGGGCGGACCTTAAGATGGTGAAATATTTAATTTCAAGCTTTAAACAAAGCTCTACTCAATGGAGCCATAATGGGCAAATGACTCAACTTTTCCTAACTTTGTTTTACCCCTTGAAATGTGCTTTTCTGATTAATTACTAAAACATGAATATTGATTTTATTTAGCGATGCTGGTATCGAAACATCTAAAACATTTGCTAAAAGACATTTTCAGTATTTACATGTAGAAGTTAACATGTCGCAGTAGTGTTTATATCATGTGAACCTGTAATTGTCTTGCAAAGAGGAAAGAACCATTTTGAGTGAGCTCATGGGTGAAAGGGAGAAGCTACAAGACTGAAAACAAATAAGTCAGAGGGAGAGTTGAACTACAACTCCCAAGGTGCATTTCAGCAGGAAACTTTCAGAAATCACTGTGACCAGGAAAAGCTAAAGTTCACAGTGTTAAAACAAAACAATCTTCGGGTTCAACAATTCTACTTTTAAATTCTGGATTAAATCAGCAACTTTCTTAAATTGCAAACTGACTACTGCCCTGATTTCTTCTCCATTGCAACAGTGGCTGAGACTCATGGGTATTGTAGTTTTTGGACCCATCAACCATGGACATCATAACATAAACCACAAGGATTGTCTAGGGGTGTGTTACTTTCTATATTCCGTGACGTTGACATTTTAATACCGAACAAGAACACTTCTACCACTTCAGAGCCGATTATTAAAAACATGCGAGCACACCCCTTTCCAAGCGAAGAGCCCAGACATGATCCTCTGAACGGTATGTACCTGTGTGGCTTTGTCTTTCATACAGGAAGCGTACGGTCCATGCGAGTCCCGAGGCCATTGGCCTGTGAGGTAAGGTCCTGTGATGGCATCCAGGGAAGAGGTCCGCCGGATGGCACTGGAACTCCGAACCTGCAACTTGGACCTTTCTGCTGTGAAGTGGAGAAAAACAAGAAACAGGATGAGGCCTACTACACACAGACACACACTCACACACACATGCAGGCACCAGTCTTTAGTGAGCAATAATCCCAGGCACCCTGAGGCATCTTCGACATTCTATGAGCCAACTTCCCTGGTTGTGTCAATAAGAATAAGTTCAACTTACAGTGCTGAAATGTCACTGAGTAATAAATCTCTCAGTGCAAATGTGTAGCCACGGACCGGGAGCCATATTCTTAATAATTAAAATTTTTGGCTAAACTGTCAAACTGCCATTAACTGGGACTGAAAAGCCAATAAATAATCAAAGTAAAACAACAAATATCGTAGCGTGATATTCACATATTGAAAGAATGAAAATATTTACTGAGGACCCACGGAGTCAGACAACATCTCCAAAAACCAAACATGGAAATCAACACTTCACCCTCACATCTGTTAACCACTGCAACAGGGTTTAATCATGACACCCCCCCCCCCAAAAAAAAAAAAAATCCCTCACAATGTTTTCCTGTTTCCCAAAAAACAAGGACAGGATTTTCCAATCTCACAAGTACGAGTGCAGAGCCGAGTGGGTCTGAGAGCCGAGGGCCCGGAGCAAATGTAAATGGCTGAGCAGGAGTATCTGATGTTATGAGAGCAGGCTGTGGTGAGCCAGAGCAGTTAAGCACACACCACCCACATAAGAACTCATAAACAACCACACCACAATGCACATCAATACTGCCTGCATCCACTCAACATTCCTGCAGTGACACGCAGCAAAGGAGAGAGAGAGAGAGAGAAAAACAAAACACGCAAACACAAAGACATTAGTATGAGATCAGTGTGAGGCTGCTGCAAGAAGTGGATTCGATTCATTAGGGTTCATTTGGTTGATTAACTCAAGTTGAAGAATTTCCCTTTGGTCCATTTCTGTCGGAGCAAAGGGAAATATGGTGATGACCGGTGAGTTTACTCTGTTCCTCGTCTGAGTCGGGTGAAGCTGAGGCCTTCCCAACATTATACACACACACAGGCAGAGACTAAACCATCTACGTGAGGCACCCCTCTCCCAGCAAAACTACACAGCCATTTACTGTTGTTCTTTGTTCATAGAATACACAGGCCTACCCACCCAAAGGTATTGCCTAAGTAAGCTTACTGGGCTACAATAAAATTCCCTGAAGCATTGTAGACAAAGGAAGCAGGCTAAATTTCCATCAATATTGATACAGGCCGAGCCGGTGCTCTCAGGACCCGCGATCGTGGATATTTTCCATCGTCTCCCCCTCGACTTGCCCGACCAGAATAATCTCCGGATGAGAAAAAGAGTGTGAAAGAAGCCAAGACATCAAAGCAGTCCATCTGCCGGTTTCAGGGTAAGTAAGTGGTGTCTGTGATATTAAAGAAGTATTTCTCAGGCTGAATTTAAATAGAAAAACTGGCCATTTGACAAGCTGTGGGGGGGGAAATCTCCACATTTCCAGGGATAAATGGGTGGTTTATTAACTGAAGGGGCAGAAGCAAAATGTGAAAGCAAACATGTGGTCCAGATCAGTAAACCAAAGCAGAACGGTTTCCTTTAGGTTCTCTCAAGGCTGCACGACACCGGTCCAGAGGAAAAATCTAAATATTTAGCTTCATCTTGGGCTCAAGGAAGAGAATCTCAGCACTTTTGGGATCCGAGAGCTGTTCAGTTAGATGACAAGAACTTTAAGTTGATGCTTGAGTCCTACATTAAATGACAAATAAGTAGATTATATTTAATACAGTTGCTCTCAGCCCCTAGACGGTGGATAATATAGAATTGAATTACAAACTATCAGGACTTATATAAACTGATAAATGTTGAACACATGTTTAGAAATATAAACAATAGCTCCAATTTCTGGTTTTACTGATACTACCTGTTGATTCTTTATCATTCTGGTGTTATGAATTTAAATGTGTGCTGAAATAAACACCCATTGGTCTGAAGGTAATCACTATTAATTCTAAATGAAAGCCTAACCTTATAACCTTGATATATGTGGGTTTTAATAATGATATTTTATACCCAAGAAACAATCTAGAAGTGAGTGTTTTGGAATCAAACATTGGTCATACACTCACATCCTGCAGGTCATAGTTCAGCCATATTATACATCAGTTAAATGTGAGCAGAATTGTCAAGTGGAGCCGTCTTTCATACAATATGCTGAGATGGTATTTATCTTAAGCAGGGAGGTTTAAAGTTATGAGTTCCAGCATCTGTCCCTCAGCTGCTCAGGAAACGGCTTGTTACTATTAATATTGTCTCTCAACGAGTCGTCCAGCAGGTACCTCCCACAGCATGCCAGCGTGGACTGGTTTTGAAAATACCTAGATGAGAGAGCAAGGTATGCTAGCTGTGCTAACAATGGCCCCTTGTGTCACTGAACAATCTCCACGCCACATCAGCCTTCACCTCCCAGACGCGTCACAATGCTAAGCTGTGATAAAAACCACAGGAGACACACAGTACAGTTCCAGAGTCGAGTGATTTGGACAACACGTTCATTTTCAGATTTGGTCCTACTCTGCAGTTTGAATGGGTGACAATGAGGCAGTGCTGTTTCAGCACAGCTGGCTCTTTGACACAGTGTGGGACTCTCGCATTGTTGGGACGCTATGGTAAGAGAATGATGTCATTACTGGTGGATCCCAAAAGGTCATAATGTGGAATAAAATGCTCTTTACTCCGTCCTTGATCGTCAGGCCAAGAAGTGAACACTGGTCCATTACCACATGCACATTGTCTGGCACTCGCTCTCGTTTCCCACCGAATGGGAAGCATTATGTCTGCGAGTGGGTTCAAAGTGCTCCAGCGAATGGGAAATTACAAAGTGCAAAGCCCTCTGCTTCAGTCTAGTCGAGGTTGGCTGCGGTGATGAAAGATGAGCAAGGATCAATTATCCTCAAACTGAGGCTACATCCATGCTAATACGTCTTTTTGAATGGTATTTTAATACCAAAACAATCTCTGTCCACTTGAGCATTTAAGTTCCATATCAGTGAAAACCCTTTTAACACACATGGAAGTGAATAACATGTGACATGCCAGTGTAAACCATCGAGTGTAAATAAAGATTAACGATGCGTCTCAACTTCCTCCCACTATCGGGAAATGAAACTTGAATATCACAGATGCGAAGGCCACCATCTTACACATTTGAAGGCAGAATAAGAGAAGTGCGATCAAATAACTAATAGAAACATGAACATTTAGTGTGAAAGAACTACTTAAGATGACCGGCCCCGTCTTTGAGATATTATATTCATCTACAGGTGTATTTTGATCTATTTAGTTGGGCCCATGTCCCATCCACTAACATGGAGGGAAGCGGGATTAATGGCCTATACGTGCAGTTTTCAAACTAAACTGAGCAAGCAGCATTGAAAACTCCAGAGTAGAATGGACGGCAAGCAAAAACAAACCAGTAGCAATGTGTGTTAAACCAAAACGTAGTTGTGTAAATGTAACAAACCACTTGTTGACACTAGTGGTGGGGGAAAAAATCGATTCTGTTCAGTATCGCGATATTTTGCGCCCGCGATTATATCGATACTGTAGCACAAAGTATTGCAATATTTAAAAAAAAACAAAAAACATCTGAGCATGTTGACCAACTCCTTTTTCTGAGCAAAAATGCCAATATATAATGAATTTAACATTTTGGGTCATGACCTTGCAGCCAACTGGACTGGACTCTAGTAGAACACATTTGTTTATTTTTCTCAATTTGATTGAAGCTCTAGGTTACTCTTATTTATATGATTATTCTCAGGTTTATGTTACTCTATTATGTCTGCTTGATGTTACTGTATTGTATTTAAATAATTCTAAGTTATGTGCTGGGAGCTCAGTGTTCATGTGAGAGGTCTCCTATTCAGAAAATAATTACAAAGGTCCTGTGTCCTGAATGTTCAAGGACAAAGTTTTTGCACTTCAGTTAATGTGTAGAAGACAATGTTGTTCACAGAATTAAATGTGACACTTGAAGTGAGTCTTATTTTCCTCATTTTTTGTAATGCCTTTGAATAACATGGGGGACATGAATCGCAATATATCGCAGAATCGAATCGCAATACTTGCAGTATCGCAATATATCGCAGAATCGCAATACTATTGAATCGTGGCCCAAATATCGCAATACTATTGAATCGTCACATTTTTGCCAATTCCCACCCTTAGTGTTAAACCATAACTTAGCAATGTATAGGTAACAAACCACTTGTTGACTTAGTAATTAGCATTTCTAACCAACCCCTCGATGGGAGTGTCGTCATCTGGCGCCTCTCACGTGTGTGTTTGGACTGTGAGGTCACAGCCATGACGGACGCCGGTCAAGTCTCCATCACCACCACTGACATTGGACACTGGCCGGGGCGAGAGGTCCTCTCTCTCTCTCTCTCTCTCTTTCAGAGGGACCGAGGTATGCCTGGCATGCCGCAGGGGTGGGAAATCAATACGGACCGCTAGCCAAACACCGGTGAAACCCATCATGCCTAAGGGAGGCTGCCTACTCGGTTGTTGTAGAAAAGACTTTGTTTCCTGCCTTGCATGGTACACTGGTCAAGGTTGGAGGTCATCTCATTCAGAAGGAACGGAGGAATGTGAAGCACGGCACAAACATTATATTCCACACACACACACACACAACTCCACGATATCCGAAATGAGGGCTCTGGTACAAAGTGAGGGGGAGATGCAGTTATCCGAGGCCGATGGAGGAATGTGGTGGAAGTCGAGCTCGTGGTGATTTCAAGATCTAATCCTGTTTGATACAGAACGTTATTGCAGCTAATTACCAAATCTCAGAAAGTCCCTGTGAGGTTTTTTACAGAACGAAAATGAGACGCTTTGTCTCCAGACGCCAGGAAATGCTTGTTGTCTTCACACGCTTTGCACATCACACACGCGAGGTTGTGTAGAGAACTCAGGGTTTACAGAGAGAAACTTAGTATTCTTAGTCCTGGTCTACAAGCTCCTGGTCAGACTATGATCACATAAATGAGATCCAGTGAAGGATCAGGACTTTAGGACTCGTCTGGACTCTCATGTCCTCCTCCTGTTTGTCTCTGAATCACTTCCAGGGAGCAGCTGAGTCTGACGTGAGCCTCTGCAGAGCGACACGTGGAGAGGCAGCATATGGTCTGAATGTGTCAAGTACAAGCTGCATGTGTGGAAAGTGGAGTCAGACCATCGACAGCACCTGACCCTTGGCTCTGCTCCTGCTCCTCCTCTGCTCCTGCTCCTCCTGCTCCTGCTGGGACTGACGTGGCTCCTTTTACAACTGAAAGCACGTTTCTCCTCCCCTGTCTCCTCTTGTCAAAAGTCCATAGGAAGCACCAGAGCCTCCAGTGCACTCTATTCTCTCTACCAATCGTCTAATTGTGTAAATGGACGATAGGCTGAATAGTTAATGCAGGAAAAACCTACTTCCCATAAAAGACTGAAACTTGCTCCTCCACCTTGACTCTGAGATATGACCTTTTCCTGCACCTGGGTAATAATCTAATGTAAATGTGTAACTGCTGCTGGGGAACAGGGACCAACAACACGTGGTGACACTGCATGTCGTGGCCTAGAACCCAGCTGGGAGTGTGTGTGTGTGTGTGTGTGTCTGTGTGTGTGTGTGTGTGTTACCTCTGGACACAGGAGAGTCAGGAGGACAGGAGGAGTCCCTGTTCTCCGGGGACAGTCTGGTCTTGGCGGCTCCTGGAGGACTGAGGGTCGGGCTGGACGGGGTGCTGGACCCCCGGCTGGTGGTGGTGGTCGTGGTGGTGGTGGTCCCCCCTCCGTGGAGGCTCTGCGGCCGCGTGGGGCTGCTCTGGCCCGCATGCAGGAGCTGGTAGGGCACGGTGGCCCGGAGGGGGTGCAGACGGCAGCTGCCACCTCCTCCTCCACCTCCACCTCCTCCACCAACACCTCCTCCACCAACACCTCCTCCTACTCCGCCTGGAGAGCCCGCATTGCTGCGCCTCACCCTCGGCTGCTGGAGCGAGCTGCTCGGGGCTGACATCCTCCGAAAGTGGCTGAAGAGAGACTCTGGAGGAAGAGGAGGTGAAGAGGAAGAGGAGGAGGTGAAGGGGAAGAGGAGGAGGAGGTTAGGAGGAAGAGGAGGAGGAGGGTAAAATAAACATTAGCCTGTTAGCAGAAAAACAAAAAACGTTAGCTTCCTTCTTCTCTCTCAGACCCGGAGAACCAGGCTCTTCCGGCTGTTCCTCTCTCACTCACCGGGCTCACACGCTCACATGCCCCCCCTCCGCTGCGAGTCCAAAGTAGCAAAGTTTTTAAAAAGTTACTTTTCGATACTTTTCGTCTCCAGACACAGAGTCTCACTCGGTGGTTCCCAGCTGCGTGTCCTCCATCACGTCCTCATCGGTGTGAATGACAGCTGCTGCTGCTGCTACACCACTGGTGGACGCGAGGGGGCGGGGCCATCTGAGAGCTCCTCCTCTCCTGATTGGACAGCAGGGGTCACACACACACACTGGCCGTCGCTGATTGGTTTGGGAGTGTGGCTACGGGGCTGTACCTTCAGCCAATCAGGGCCCCGGTGTGTGTTAACATGGGTAAAAGTTTTAATGGAAAAGTTTTTACTCATAAATTCAACTTTATAATAGAATAATAGTGAAAAATCTGTATTACAGTTTAAGGACAGTAAGGAAATTATATTATCTGAACACATGGTGCAGTTAAAGCAATTTTTAACTTTTATTTATTTAAAAGGGAGAGTGTACATGAATTAATATGAGTAGAATGGTTCATATAAATATACCAGAGACTTATTTTTTGATCTGGAGGTTGATGTTAAAAACAAACAAAGACACAGAGAACAAACGTATATAGTATACATATATTTATATATACACTAAACATATATGCTGAGGTAAAATCCACAACATACAACAGTTAGTACCAATTTCATGATTAATAGCCCGGGGCCTCAAGAGCCAACGATATTCTTTTATCATTCTAATCAACAGTCGATTGGTCGCACATCTGTCAGAAAACTGCCACTGATGTAAAGAATAAAATATAATTAAGAGGTCGTCCATCTTCCCATCTTGTTGTCCAGCTGCTGTACACCTTCATCCCCCCCCCACACACAGGCTCTTATTAGACTCTAAAATGTTAATGATTGATTGATGTCTTTTTGATGTTTTTATCACCATCTGTGGTCTTTTTTCTTTTATTAATTGAGTCATTTATAGCTTTAACAAATTCTTTACAGTAGGACATTTCATTTCCAGCATTTTCTCTGACTTTGAGCTGCAGTAACCTTTATGAAAGGTGCTATACAAATAAAAAAAAATGAATAAGATTGACTGCTTGATTGATTGATGTTTTCCTACTGACAGCTTCACTCTCCTATTAATATTGCAGCACCTGTTTGAGCAGGATGACTTCATATCATATTTTTCATATTAGTAGTTTCCTATCATGACAAATGAGTATGAATAATCTGCAGAGGGAAATCATGTGATAGGACTGAGAGCTCCACACCTACAACTGGACTTCATAGTGAGATTCACATGCAAATTTGAGATTTTGGTTCATATGCAGGTTATTATTTGCTCATCTGAAACCAACGTGTTTGCTGTTCTTGTCAGAGTCGTCTTCCAGCCTCCGTGGATCGGTCCTGTGATGATGTGGGAGTTCCCATGGGAGAGCAACGCGTGACTCAATGCGTTTATGAAAAGATCCGAGTGGTAGAGAAACCCAGCGGCCATCTGTGTCTATGAAACATGATAATGTAAAAATAAACCATGCAGACGTATGGAAAACACCCCCATTCAGCAGCAGCTCCAATTAGTCAGTCGGAATTTATTGAAAAGGCAAAAACACAAGAAAACAGTGAAAAGGACGAAATTCCAGCCGCTCGGTTTTATCGGGGACGCCACACGGCTCGCCAATTTGTCAGCTCCACTCCAGAACAGATCACAAAAGGCCAACGCAGGCCCATGAAACCCCCCCACACCGGGAGGAGAGGTCCCGGTGAAAGCAGCATACAGTAGCTCTTGTGCGCCCCCCCGGTCCTGCACCCTCCCTCCCTCCCACCTCCATGACTAAGTGATTTAGCCGGCTCTGGTGCCGCTGGCCGCCTCTCACTTACAATGCCTCCCCTGGGTTAGTGACAGAGCCGGGGAGGGTGGCAGGAGGGAGAAAGAGAGAGAGAGAGAAAAACCCCCATTTACAATGCGGCTTACACACGGCGGTCGCCCCCCCCCTCACACACACAGACGGCGCCCATCCTCGGGTTGATGTGTGGTATGCAGAGCGTTTGGGTGCAATTTGGGCACCGGAGAGATGGAGAAAAGAAAGAGAGGGCGAGTCTGTGTGTGTCACAGGGTGTAAGAGGGAGGGAGGAGAGGGGTGGGGGGGGTGGGGGGGGCTCAGGCTGTCTGTTCTCTCGCCCTCTCGCTTTGAGTCAATAGTGTTCCGGCAGCTGAGGTTCTTTATGAGGGGAACAATCTGGAGGGTCTTGTCCGAGTGCCGAGCAGCTGCTGTTTTCTGGGGAGCTTCTTTCATGAGCCACAGGCCTGGAGTGGGCTGCTGAATACAGAAGCACCCTCCCTCCCCTTCCTCCTCCCTCCTCCCTCAGCGCCTCCTCCTCCCTCCTCCTCCTCACCCGCCACCCTGACCTTCTCCAATTCCGCATCCTCTCCCACCCCTCGCCCTGGAAGCCCTCCCTCACAATGCCAGATGAACAGTGGCACCGAGGAACATGAAGAGAGCAAGAGAGTTCTGTTATTGTGCGCTGCCCCCCCCCCCCAGTCACCCGGGGTACCATCCCTCACCCGGAACAATGCTTTCATGAGGTATGTGAAGATCCTTTTCATACGACACCACGCAGACGTTACATTTAAATAGAGCATTAAAACACAAGCAAACAAAATATAGCTCAAAACTCATATTGGCACCTGTGTTCACATCTTCATAAACCTGATGCGTGAGTTGGACTTTTCATAATAATTGAATGGATCATAATAAAAAAATCAACAAGCCTGATTCAGGTTAAAGTGTATTTCTCCTGAGTGGGACTTTGATTAGCAAAGCAGTGAGTTTTCATTTGCTCCCTTTGTGTGATTGTGTGATTGTGTCAGTTAGTCGGATCAGTAACACACACGCTGCCTCCCTTCTCCACACGCAGGCTTGTGTTACCACGTTACATTCACTAGACTCTACGTAACTGGGTTTAATTCTATTGCAGCAGCGGCGTCGGGAGAGGGAGGCCGCCGTCCCCCTTGTGTCCCTCGCCCAGTGGTCGCGGTGCGGCCGGGTGCAGCGGTTGAACCCGGCGCCGCTCGGCCTTGGGCTGGTGTTTGGCTTCAGAGTCCGACAGGCTCCTCCTGTTTAGCTGCAGTCTGAAGGCACCAGGTTCCCCGTGGTGTCCAGCTGCATGCACTTACACGTGCAGGCCGACACCGGGCACTCTGTGTGGTCCCTGTGGAGAGACACACGGGGGTCAGCTCAGAGAGGAACCACGTGTAGACAACAAGCAACGTGGAAACTGAAGGTATCACAGGAGTTGGTGCATAATTAGGAGGAGGTCACCTTCTATTCACCCGGAATTCAGGCCATAAGACTTTTAAACTTTTAAACTCCTCTGAACTGCAATAACTCCACCAAACCAGCACCCTGGAATATTTGCATATTTGTACCAGCACCATAATAAGCATATTTGAATATTTGCACTCCTGCACAAATTGAACATTCATATGTTAAGATTATGGCTGGGCAAGTTAACTCGTTTCAATCGAGTTAACTCAAGTGATGAGTTAACTCGATTAATTATTTTATCTCGCATTAACTCAGGTTTGATTATTTATTGTTTTATTGTGAAAGTCAGGCTTTTATTTTGTGAAAGTCTGTTGCTGACTGCTGCAGAACAGGAAAAAAGAAAATAATTGGCGGATTAACAATCGAGTTAACTCATCACTTGAGTTAACTCGATTAAAACGAGTTAACTTGCCCAGCCCTAGTAAAGATATATATTTAGATGTATATATTTTATTTTCTATTTTAAATGTTTGATATTCTATTTCATTGTTATTCTATTTTATTCTTTTTTATTCTATTTTATACTATTTCTATTTTATTTTTTTGGGTTGAAATTACTGAGCATTGCTTAAAGAGAGCCTGTGACCCAAGCATTTCATTGACAGTGACTGCTTCATGTTATCTCTGTTCATTTGACAATAAAAAATCTTGAATCTTGAATCTTGAATTCTGAAAATGAAAAGAACTTATTTAGGAGCCTGTTTTTTAAAAGGTTGGTTTGTAGGAATATGGCTCAAATGTCTGTATTTCTATTCAATAAGCCCACAAAGGTAAACAAACCAGAAAATATAACTAAGGATATTCCTTCCACCTGACACTGCCTCTGTCTGTATCAGGTAAATACAGGGTTGACTCACTTTACTCTCACAGGTGATGCAACAATCGCCTCCAAGCAAACCAGTTTACACCAGAAAATCATACTTTTCCAGCATTTCATTTACCTTAACATGTAAACACTGGGGATCTCTGATTTCAAAACAAACTCAAGAGATGGATCAGGGGAGTTTTGTCTTCACCGACATTCCAGAGGAAAATCTACTGGATGTGACTCAAGCGCAAATCATGTTCTTGGATGAAGTTGTTTTATTCACGTAACGCCAGTGAGTCACGATCAGTTATTAGTGAGCAATACGAGCAGTTAAAAGGAAAACAGCCGACTGGGTGACTGTGTGCTTCTCATCCGTCATCATGTTGTTTGCCCCAGAAGCTACAGCAGAGACGAGCAAAGCCTTGGGTGAAGCAGATATGATGCAATTTAATGGCGAACGTGAATAAAATGGGAGAATTTTCTGGGTTTAAACGTTGTTGGACTTATTTTGGATGATGTAAGTAGACTAGTCATGGGTCTAGTATGTTTTTTAGACATTTTACTGAAGAGTTTTTAATTATTATATATAAGAGTGGTAGATGTTTTACGGATCAAAAGAATCACCTCATAATTATATCAGAGAGAAATGCTTTGAGAACAACATGTGTTCACTTTTGAGTTTATAAACAGATCTGTAATGAATACAGCTATAACTGTTGATGATCATTTGCAGAAATCCCCTAATATCTTCGATAATGGTCAAATGTTACAAATTGTACTGACGGGGAGAATAAATTGATCTCATATGAAATGAGAAAATATACAAAATTCTACTTGTAGTTTCTACAAGCTTAATTTAGGGGCGTAGGGTTTTGGTTTCAGAATCAGAACGCAGACCACAGCCGTTAACCACGTCCACATCCGTCTCACAGCGATGCACTCGTGTGAGACTCGCACCTGAACCAGCTGAGCATGTGACCCGCGTGGCCGCCGTGGCGACAGTTGTGACACCAGGTGAACCAGTTGTTGAACTGGGCCAGTTTGTTCTCCCTCGTCAGGTCCACCTTCTCGTCCGACTTCCCTGTTCCTGAGCAAACAGAATAAATATTCATCCGTGAGTCAATATTCACAATCAATAAAAAATCTCACAGGTGTCAGTGACATCAGAGCGATGAGACAGCTGGATTGGCTGCTGCACTGACACTCTCAGGTAGATGTGGATCAAAGTCCAGATATCCTCCCCCTGCAGATGGGTAGTTATAGTACAGGTCCTGGGGAAGATTTGTATGCGTTTCATTTACCGGAGAATATCTCAACTGTTATAGACTAATATGACCCCAAAGGGGGATGTGTGACAAAATCTCTATCCGGGACGAAAGTCCTGAAAATGACCACTATAGGTGACACTATTATTACACTACAGGTGAATAGGACTTTTTTTTTCCTTTATACATATCCTCATCAATTTCTACCAGATTAATGTTCATATTAAGTGAAATACTTTTTGTATTACACTTTGTCTCAAAAATAATATTAAAATATTTTTTTAGCCATTTTATTTATATCAAATCAGAATGCTTACACTCTTCTATGACCTTATAATCACGGTCATTATGAACATTGTGATCACCTCAGAAAATCTGTAGCTTCAAGGGTTTATGTACGCATATATAATGAGATATCGCACATTAATCTGGTAGAAATTGATGAGGATATCTATAAAGGAAAAAAAAAGTCCTATTCACCTGTAGTGTAATAATAGTGTCACCTATAGTGGTCATTTTCAGGACTTTCGTCCCGGATGGAGATTTTGGCACACATCCCACGTTGTTCAGTGGGGTCATATTAGTCTATAACAGTTGAGATATTCTCCGGTAAATGAAGCGCATACAAATCTTTCCCAGGACCTAGACTATTAGGTATTAGGCTCCTCAAGCTGCTCCAGGAGGTTTCCTGTCAGCTGAGCATCTGTCCACACACTGGGATCTTTACCTGGGCAGTTGGACACAGGCGTCCCCATGTTCATGAGGCAGAGGGCACAGCGCGGCAGCGGCTTCCTGCAGCCGGGGCAACTCGTCACTTTGGATTTGGTGGGCGAGCCGCTGACGCCGTACTGGCTGAAGCCGCGGCCCTGGTGGGGCACGGCCGAGCAGCTGTAGGAGATGGACTTCCCGCAGAAGTTGCAGCTCACAAACACCTGCCGAGGCGAGAACAAACACAAAGGTCGGGTGATAAGAGCCGGCGGATATGAAGGTAGAACCAACAAGCACATGCTCGCCAGCTGTCAGGATTTCATTTTTTAGGAGAGAGAGAGAGAGATAAGTATTAGATAATACAGCAATAATCCCAGCGCGCTTAACGGTGGTTATTGGAATGTTCGGCAGTGCCCGGTTGTGTTCCCAGTGCCAGGGTTCTCATAACCACCCGTTTGTAATAATCAGCTTTATAATAAAACTATATCGAAGACAAGTACGTGTGTCTGAAGCAGTAAAGAAGAAAACTAAGTGTCTGCTTTATGATGAGAATTAAATCTTACAAGAAATAAGGGCAGTGATATCAGACAAGAGACATCAGAGCCTGAAGATCTGACAACAAACAGGAATGGAAAACGGTTTTATTAACTTAGTTTATAATGACTGAGTTTATCATCAGTATTTTATGGCTGCAACTTGTTTTCATTAATAATGTTTACTCTTGTTGGGAAATGGCACATTCCTCCGCCCAGGCCCCACAGTCTCCTTAGGAAACCACATGTAAATCTGCAAGAGCCAGATTTCTATTTGGATCAGCACCAAATTGCACACAGTCATAGATGTGAGTCCTAGAAATGGACCCGATTTATTTGTGATTCCCTGGGAAACCTGGGAAAAAAGATCAATGAATTGTTTTATAACTACATATATTAAAACTCTTCCCCTGACTTTCTGTACCTGGGCTAGCGGCTTGGAGCTGGGGTCCAGTTTCCCTCGGTGGATGTCGAACTCCGCCCGTTTGTGCCAGAACCTCCAGGCGTCCAGGAGGTTGCGGTAGTTTTCTATCCAGCATTGGACTCGAGGGTCCTTCAACACTTCCCCTGTGGAACCCTGTGAGAGGGAGAGAGAGGTTTTCTTTATGCTCAGGACGATTAAATATTTGTATCTGTCAACGTATGCTTACACAGAGTCAATGTCTACAGCTGTAAGGAAGTTCAAATTGAAGTTTCAGGATCTTTATACCTGAATACAACTTGAAGTTAAGACCAAACTTTCAATGGAGATAATGATCAAAAGTTAAAATATTCTTGTTCCATCGCCTTGAGACCCTTGGTCCAAACTTTGCTTTATAGGAACTTCCAGGCACCAGTTTAAATATTCATCATTTTCAATCCACTTATCCTTAAACTCAAACTTCCACATGTTCACAATCTAGCAACCAGGATGTTTAGAAAACCAGAAACAGACCAATGATGCAGCACATACCAGAACTAATAATAATCTGGGTCTGGCTTTGGTGGTGACGTGCCTAAACAGCAACTTCTATTTTATTTGGTTAAACTGAGTTGAAGACAGTTGAAGACAGGTTTGAGGATCTGTGGAAAACCACCGTGAAAACAAAGTGAAGTGGAGCCGGCTTCCACAAAGCTCATCCTTCCTGCACCCATCCCTCTGGTGGAATGTGTACATGGACGTGTATATGAATGTAAATTATATGCTTTAGCTACATAGCTGGTGGCTGCCTTATGTTCAGCATCACTACGTTCAGGAGCAGGTTAGAGAAGGACAGAAAACAAAGCTCTTCAAAAGCGTGGTGAAAACTTACAGACCTGTTCCACGAGGAGATGGAAACAATGGGTAGTTGTGACATTTGAGAAATGAAGACACGTGTGTTAGTGTGAGCACCGATTCCTCACGGGGTGCAAACCGAGAGCGTTTCGAGTAATTTCCTTTAAGTTACTCAATCCACTTTGTGTTTTGAGTCACTTCCTGCAGCTCGGTGAGGCCGTGGACTGTTGAAGTGAATTGTAAGTTCTCACTCTGCTCTGCTCTCATGGGGCAGCTTGTTTCTGGTATCGTCAGTGGAGTGGTGACGGGAATAGTTTTAAATATCTCAGGATGAAAAAATATAACTAACTCTGAAACAAAATGTCTTTTGCACTTTTATCACTTTAGTACGTCTACACTTGACTTTACATAAAACCTATGCTGCTATACGTACTGTACTTCAATCTGTTTACTTAGAATTAGGAAATGTCTTGTTGTCTTATCCGTTGTGCCCCCTGCACTTTATGTTTCACCGTGGGAGAGAGGGAAACGATATATCGATTTCTTTGTATGTCTGTACATGTAAAGAAATTGACAAATAAAACCACTATACTATACTACTATACTAAAAACAGACGTACAACTTCAAATGAGGTAAATTGTCACTTTACTATAGCTAACTTATAATTTTAAATAAGTTAGCACATGTTTAATTGATAGATTACCCTCACACAATAAGTCAAGGTTGATTTTTATCTTAGAATACAAATGCTTTTCTTGTTATAGGTGACTTAAATATAAGTAATATCCATTTCCTTTTGGTGCTTATGTGTCTCTTGGGGTTTGTACCTTCAACATGCAGAAGCTGGCGGTCTGGACATCTCCCGTGTGATCCACGTAGCTCTCCATCAGATCCACGCCGTCTTTACTCAGCCCGGTCAGCAGGATGCCCTCCAGGTTGCCCGCTTCCTTCATCTCATTGGTTAGTTTGTCGATGTATCGCGGCAGCTGCAACCACATTCCCCCGAGGGACTCAGTTCATCAAACACGTCAGAGGGTTCTAAGAACATTCAGCCTCAGGAAACGGCGTGACAGGGTGTGGCACACGTAGAGTTTCAACTTAACATTAACAGGACATGGAGTTAGAAGTTTGACTGGAGGTAGAAGTGGAGTTGGTCACCTGTGTGTCGCTGAGGAACATGCAGGCGAAGGCGACTCGGTCCCGGACAGCGACACTGCTCTCGTGCTGAAACAGAGGATTTTTTCCTGTCATTTTTTTGATTAAAGTTGAATTAAAAACGTTTTGATTTACAATGTGCTTATGATATTCAGTAGATAGAATATGCAGCTCGTGATTTAAGGTTCCTCTGCTCTGTGACCCACTTCAACAGGAAACCAATCAGATTTTTTACGGTCCATAAGCACAAAGTGTTTCAATGTTCTCATTGTGGAAACACACGCGCTCCGCTCTGGGCAGCGGTTCATGATGGGTGAAGTGTTTTATGACTTTCAGCGCCGATGGCGGAGAAAACGTAAAACACATCTGTTCCTGTGCACCTGAGGATTTGAGACCAGTGGAGCATCACCTGCCTGCTCATCACTGTGTTGAGGGATCCTAACTGGCGGCAGTGGACAATGACTGTGGACTATAGTGGATCTGGTCCTGATGCTGGATCATGATCTTGCTGCTGACCAGAGACTATGATGCAGCAGGACTACTTGATATATAGTATTGAAGTTATCCTTCAAAAATGTTTACCCTCACCGATGCTGCTAAAAACTTTAATCCTGATGATGTTTTCCTACACTTGACATCTGTGTCACTTGTGTCCGTCCTGGGAGACGGATCCTCACATGTGTCTCTCTGAGGTTTCTACATATTTTTACCTGTTAAAAGGGTTTTTAGTAGTTTGTCCTGACTCTTGTTGAGGGTTAAGAACAGAGGATGTCACACCATGTTAAAGCCCTATGAGACGAATTGTTATTTGTGAATGTGGGCTATACTAATAAAACTTGATTGATTGATTGATTGATTGATTGTTGGCAACATGTTGTATGAAGGGAAACCAAAAAACGGCCACAGTTAAGTCAAAGAAGAGTTTTACTGAAAGTGTCAGATATCTTTTTTCCCGATCCACTAACTGGGTTTTAAAAAGTTGGGTGATATTTGGAGTTGCAGTACCAGCACGCCGTCGTAGGCTCCGGGCTCGCTGGTGAGGAAGGCAAACATGACGCAGAGGTAAGGGTTCTTCAGCTGCAGCCTCAGAGAGCTGCACATCTCCCTCCACAGGGACGACTTCTCGTCCGTGTAGCCCGACAGCGCCATGGCAACCACGTTCAGGTTCAGGTCACCTGTGAAGAAGAAGAAGAAGAAGAAGAAGAAGAAGAAGAAGAAGAAGAAGAAGAAGAAGAAGAAGAAGAAGAAGAAGAAGAAGAAGAAGAAGAAGAAGAAGAAGAAGAAGAAGAAGAAGAAGAAGAAGAAGAAGAAGACGGGTGTATTTACCATCTCCAGGGACTTTGACGTAAGTACGGAGCAAGAGGGCGGAGCTTTTGAGTCTATTGCTCAAAGTGACCGAGATTTCATCAGCCGATATATCAGTATCATAATTTTCCTAACTCCCTAATATTGGTATATTTGTCAGATTCTAGTTTCTATAACAAGTGATATTAAGCTTCTCCTCTAATTCAAACAGACAGAGAACAGGGGAAACACCCACAGGACGTGTGAAAGGAAATTGAACCTTTATCACAAGCTCCTCGGTTCATGAACTCAGAGCTGCTGTTTGACACAGAACCCCGCCCCTGGCCCCGCCCCCGGCCCCGCCCCACTGTAACTGCTGAGACAGTTTTGCTGACACACCTCATCTAATGAGTCAGGCCGTCACTCACGCTCAGGAAACCCTCATTAGAACTCACAGCTGAAAAAGGTTTGACCCACATTGGTGGAATTCTTCTGAGATAGGACGAGTGTAAACAGGAGGCTTCACTCCTCACTGCTTTAACTGCGTTCACGCTCAGGGTGAAAAACAAGCTTCTCCTGCTGCTGACACATTTTTTAAATTCCCACAAAATCTTTAATGTATTTGATTTTGTTTGGTAATAAACTTGATTTTCGCCGACTAATCTCATTACAGACAAAACTCGTCTACAAAGGTTTTTATTCACGGCAACAACTGTTACAATATTAGAAAGAAATCAAGGAAGTAAAATCACTTTTTGTTGCAGACGAACATATTTCTGAGCAGTTCATGACCTGAATGACCTTAAATGATGAGACTGGTTTTTCATACGTTTCCACAGACGTCTGCAGGAACCATGAATTGACACGAGCTATAAATATTTCTTATTTAACTTCCTCCTGAAGCAGCACGACATTATGAACCAGAACCACATGGAGGCAGATCACTGTGAAGTGTGGAACAATGGGAGAGTCAGCTACAGAGAAAATAACCCATTTCAAAGTTTGTGATTATTTAATCGGTTGGATTTTGTTTTTGCTTCCGCTTCATTTTCAAAGGAATTTGATTAAGGGAAATAAAACAGAAAATGTGAGACAAGAGCATCCCTTGTGCAAAGATTTGTTAATAAATCTGCTCAAGTTTTGATAATTGATGGTGTTAATAATTTTTCGTGTCAAAATGTAAAACATTTGCTGGTTTTATGTTGGTTTTATGTCAAATATGATAATTTATTGATTTTCTTGGACTTTTGTCTTAGTAAATTGCATATTTTGACAGTTGGTCAGAATTATTTCTATTGATGTTATATCAATAGAATATTGATATTGTGATGTTTTCTTGACCTAGAAATGATTAATATGTGAGACAACAGCATCCCTTGTGCAAAGATTAGTTAGTAAATCTGCTCAAGTTTCAATAATTTACTGTTTGAATAATGTCATAGTGAAAAACGTTTGCAGGTTGTATGCTGTCAAATATGATAATTTATGAGTTTTCTTGGACTTTTTTCATGGTAAATTGAATATTTTCAGGTTTTTGACAGTTGGATTCATGCTGTCCAAGTTATAGTTCTTATGGTCTTTAATATTGTGATGTTTTCTTGACCTAGAAATGATTAATCTAGGAAGTGATCACTAGTCACAGTCCTGATTAGGTTATATAAATTTCTATTTAAAACTAGAGCACTTCAATAAACTCTGATGTGTTAAATCCTCTTTCCTGTCGACACTTCAAACACACACCTGCTTCCTGTGCTCTCTGCTCACTCACCCTTCTCCGCGGTGGCGCCCTTGTTGAGGATCTGGATCGCTCGCCGGATGTCCAGGTTGAACAGAGCGACGGCGGCCGCCCGCTCCCACTCGCGCTCCAGCTCCAGCGTCCGCAGGAAGGTCTCCACGTCGATGTCCGGGCCGCGGCTGATCCAGCCGCAGAGCCGCAGGGCGAGCGAGCGCTCCTCGCTGTGGTAGCGCGGCACGTCCGTCTGCCGGTCCGAGCCGCTCCAGCACTTGCGGCTCTCTGTTGTTCCTAGAAAGACACACAGCACATCAAAGTATTGCCTTGTACATAGGGACGGGAATCGGCAGGGACCTCCCGATACGATACTATCACGATACTTAGGTGGCGATACGATATATATAATACCCATATTCTGTAAGTATTGCGATTCGATATTACGATTTCCTGGGATTTCTTTTGGTTATTTATTTTTTTTAAATACTGGACCATGGAAAATTGTTGAATCATTCCTTCAAATACAACACAGTCAAATTCACTTAGAGCTTTACAAGTTTTATTTCAAATATTAACATTAACTCAATGACTGCCGGGCAGCCAATAGAGAAAATAAATAAAAATGTGTCCTATTATTGTATAGCTCCTGTCAACTGCACACAAACTGACAGATTAAGAAATGTAAGCCACTTAGGCTACTTTTAAACAATAAATAAAAGGTAGATTAAATAGAATGAATAAAAGTTTACTTAAAATATAAACTTTGAAATAAACAAAAAGTAGGCTATTGTTGTTTGCATGTAGGCGATGCAAAGCTAGTGCTTGGGTATGTTTAGATTCTTGTGCAAAAACAAGAGCTGGTCAACATGCTCTGGGGTGATGTTGCCCCCCCCATATACCCCCCCGGTATAAACCAATAAATATGTTTTAAAAAAAAAAAATCGATTTGGGAGGCAGTATATCGATTTTAAATCGTCATTCACAAGAATCGCGATTTGTAACTGAATCGATTTTTCCCCACATCCCTACTTGTACATTTTATATAAGACAACACATGAAGTTTTCAAATGTGTCACTTTCTTACCTGAGCTGCTCTTGACGATGTTCTTGATTCCAGAGTAAACCAGCGTCTGTTTGTTCCCCTGCAGCTTCAGCTCCGGGTCCTCGGCACACTGCTTCATATGTGATTCTTACAAATTAAGGAACAATGACGACGGCGAAATCAAGCAGCAAAGTTTTAAACTGTTCAAATTGCATCAAAGGAGGAGAAATCTGTTTCCTGAGCTGAACTTCAACAAATACAGACATTTGTTTTTTAACAGTTTAACATAAAAACAATAACTGGGGCTGTTTAAAGAAGATTTCAGAATAGAATAAATGAGGATTTATGAGAGTAATTTAGAAAAATATATGTATTAAAAAAATACTTTGTGGAAAACTAGATAATATATAGTATCTTTCTTCAAATGCAACATAAGCAGTGTAGCACTAAAGCCCATATGAGCATAGGGCTCACTGGTGAAGCCAAACCATCAAATACAGACATTTGTTTTTTAACAGTTTAACATAAAAACAATAACTGGGGCTGTTTAAAGAAGATTTAAATATTTTCTTTCTAGACTAAATGAGGATTTATGACTAGAAAATACGGAAAATATATGAGCTCTTGTGTAAAACTAGATAATGTAAGTTTTCACTGTATCTTTCTTCAAATGCAACATAAGCCCCATAAGCAGAATAGTCCTAAAGCCCATATACTACCATTGTACTACTGTATTACCCCGCCTATAGTGTATTCATATTTATATATATTTATATTTTTATCCTGCTCATAGTGTATTCATCGCTCTTATATCATACAATTCCTGTTAATACTGTAATATTCCATTTATATTTCTACTGTTCAGATGTTATTTATTTACATTTTCCCTTTAATTTTAATTTTCACTTTAATATGCACAATACTCTGCACTTTTACTGCCTTTTTTGCACTTCTGGTTAGACGCTAAACTGCATTTCATTGTATAAGTACCTGTACTGTGCAATGACAATAAAGTTGAATCTAATCTAATCTAATCTAATCTAATCTAATCTAATCTAATCTAATCTAATCTAATCTAATCTAATCTAATATGAGCATAGGTCTCACTGGTGAAGCCAAACCATCACAACCAGTGTCCGGTCACCAGTATAACATTGGTATCATTCATTGAGTTGCTGCTTCACTTGGTCTCATCCACCACTTCCTGTTCGTGAAGGATATAGAACAGGTCGAACCACAGAGACTTGAGCTGGGGGTCGCTCCCCCCGGCCAGCTGGTGGTTCCTCCACACCTGCACCGTGTCGTGTCCGTACCGGGACTGAGCTCGCTGCCTCATCTTGGTGGCGATGTCTCTCTCGATCACGCTCTCCACGCCGTCCACGCCGTCCTCCACGCAGTCGTACAGGTGTCGGCCGCACGCCCACATGAGCGAGGTGGTGGAGCTCCACGCCAGCGAGATGCGCTCGAACACGGTGAAGTCGGTCATGACCCGGTTGGCGGCCGACACCACCACCATGCGGTTCTGGGAGGACGGGTGCCAGGCGAAGCTGCCGATCTGGCTCTCGCACGGCTGCACGCTGCGCTCGATGATGGTGGGCTCGGTCTCGTCCCCGATGGGGGTGGGCGTGTGCTGCATGTCGTAGAGACGGATGATGTTGCTGTCACGGGTCAGCGTGGCCAGGAGGCCGGTTCGCGTTGGACACCAGGCCACCTGAGAATGATATAATCAAAATTAAAGACCAGTTTTCTGTCAATAAAATGTAATGTGAGCTACATCTTTAAATCTAACAAGAACATTACAAAGTCTGATTAAAGTAAAGGAACCTGTTTGACCTTAGAGAGGGGCTTCGGCTGCTCGCTCAGCGTGAGCACCGGCTTCTCGAACTTCCTCAGATCCCAGATCGCCACCTGGCCCTCGAAGAAGGACGCCACGCGGTCGTGGAAGTGAGGATCCACCGCCACCCCCTGGATGGCCTTGGTGTTGACAAACGTTTTCTGGCTCGTGTTCCTCAGGTCAAAGATCGCCAGGTTCCGATGCATCCCGGCCAACAGCAGCTTCGGGTCCCGGAGCAGCCAGCAGAGCGAGAGGCAGGCGTCGTTCTGACCCAACTCGTAGAGCGGCTTGGTCACGACCGAGCTGGAGTCCAGGTCCACAGACGAGAGGCGGATCTTCTCCGCTGTGACACTGGCCTCCGGGGAGAACTTGCTGCTGATGTCCCAGATGAGAACGGAGAAGTCGGCTCGGTGCTTGTCCAGACCGGCCGCCAGCAGGTTGCTGTCCACCGGGTTCCAGGCTAACGTGTTGCACTGGCGAGCGTGCTTGGGAACAAACTCCTTCCCCACGAGCTCCTTGCACGTGGAGTTGTGGCTCTGGCCCAAGCTGGTGAGCACCACCCGGCCGTTGGCTTGGCCGACGGCGAGTAAACACTCGGGCTCGTGCTTCGGGTACCAGGCCACGCATTTCATGTACGGGGTGTCAGAGTTAATGGCGAGTAAAGTAGCAGCAGTTTCCCCGGAGAGAGGGAGCAGCGAGCCCGCCTTGGTTTCGGCGTTGCCCACGGGTCCGATGCGGTAGAGTCCCAGCTCGGAGTCGCAGATGACATAGCGGTCCGGGTGGTGAGGAGACCACAGGATGTCGGGCTTGGAGCCACTCATGGTTTAAGAAGCAGCTGGAAGGATCTCACAGGAATCGGCCTTCTGCGACCTCGGATCAGAGCAGATTGAAAAAACACACTGACAAATACTACCAGATATATATCTATATATAAACTACTGTTGTGACAGGTTTTCATCCATAAAGACTATATTTAAGTGTATAAACACCTTCTGATTTAGATTTTTGGATTCGATTCAAGTGTGTTCATGTGCTTTGAGGTCAGAATAAGGAAAGAATATTGACACTGGAAACCAAATGTGCTGTATTCACGTGTTTAGAAAGTTGAAAAACACCTTGACACATCTTTAATGATCAGATGTGACAGGTTTTTAATTAATTAAAAACATGCAGATGAACCTGTATTTGGTTAAAAGTGAGAGATGAACATTTAAGAGTGACAAAAGTGGAACATTAGACGTTAGAAGCTGCTACTTTGAACACTTTAAGTATTATACTCACTGTGTTTAGTCAATGTATAAAGCTTAATATCAAATAATTAGTGATATTGTTGTATTGCTCAGCTGCGTTTAGATTTCCTAGTTTCCTTTTACACAACTTCTCCTCGATGTCAAAGTTTCAAAAGTCTTAAAACACATTCACATTAAACAGATGATGATTTCTGTCTGTTTGATCTACTTACTTGTCAGATTTAGATTTAGATTTAAAACCCTAATTTAAGGAAGCAGGCAGTAGATTAGCTCCAGCTGGACGTCATGAATATAAAACATCTGTATAAACACTATAAGAAGAATAGTGTTTACCTGTGTGGACACAACACAGCCTCAGAAATGATATAAACATATATATATATATATATATATATATATATATATATATATATATATATATATATATATATATATATATATATATATATATATATATAAAGCTTCTTAAAGTGTTGACATTAATCTGGACATTTCAACGTGAGAAAAGTTGATTAAGGAACAAATAAATAATCACATGAATCCGGAGACGAGTCGTTTTTCACACTAATCCACAAAGTCAAAGTGCAGGTGAAAGTTTGTTGACATGCTAGCTCCTCGAAGCTAATGCTAACCGTTGAAGGGCGGCACAGAACGGGAGAGTTTAGCTAACTGCGGCTAAGCTAACAGCTGAGGGGGTGCAGGGTTGTGTAGAAACACGGAGACGGTTTGTTACTCACACACAGACACACACAGTTTGAGAGGGAGACGAGGTTCCACCGGATTCACACATGTCCGACAACTTAGAGCCAGGCTGCTGTTGTGTGTTACACCAAAACACGTCCGGGCGCTCACAGGAGTCCGCTGCTCAAAGTTCCGGTGGCGCTGTGCAGGCAGTTCACCACGAGAGGGCGCCACTAACCACACAGGAAAATAGCATGAGGAGCAGAGTTATATTATATTATATTATATTATATTATATTATATTATATTATATTATATTATATTATATTATATTATATTATATTATATTATATTATATTATATTATATTATATTATATTATATTATATTATATTATATTATATTATATTATATTATATTATATTATATTATTACCATCATCTTGCCACTGCACCTTATCTACCTATTTATCTTGTGTTTCTGTTTTTATTCTTTCTACCTCAATATTTTGTATTTTATTCAAATGTATTTTATTGTATTCAAATATACCGGCTGCTATGACGACTTAATTTCCCTTCGGGGATGAATAAAGTAATCTATCTATCTATCTATCTATCTATCTATCTATCTATCTATCTATCTATCTATCTATCTATCTATCTATCTATCTATCTATCTATCTATCTATCTATCTATCTATCTATCTATCTATCTATCTATCTATCTATCTATCTATCTATCTATCTATCTATCTATCTATCTATCTATCTATCTATCTATCTATCTATCTATCTATCTATCTATCTATCTATCTATCTATCTATCTATCTATCTATCTATCTATCTATCTATCTATCTATCTATCTATCTATCTATCTATCTATCTATCTATCTATCTATCTATCTATCTATCTATCTATCTATCTATCTATCTATCTATCTATCTATCTATCTATCTATCTATCTATCTATCTATCTATCTATCTATCTATCTATATTAAATTACATTATATTACATTACATTACATCATTGTATAATATATTGTATTATATAACTAAAATAGAATAACACAAATAGAATAGAACATGTATGTAGGTATTTATTCTATATTGTATTTACTATATTAAGTGGTTATGTATTTTGCATTTACATCTTTAAAACATGTTACATGTTCAAAACAGGATCCAAACATTTCAGGACTCAGGCAAATAAGACCAATAAAACGTTAAAACATATGTGTGACGATAATAAAAATGGTGAAATGGGATGAATGAGTGTTTTCAAAAAGAATATTTTTTAGAAGACGTCACTGAATCTGTAAATCTGATCTTCTATTCATAACTCACTCTACTGTTACTACAAAATGAAATAAGGTCAGTGTGCGCGTGCAGTACGTGTGTGTGTGTGTGTGTGTGTGTGTGTGTGTGTGTGTGTGTGTGTAGTAGTAGTAGTAGTACGTGTGTGTACTGTACGTGGGAATCCCACCACAGCTCATCTGGTTTTCACATTAGTGGGCGAGAGTGGAACATTAAAATATTCTCATTCGGGACTTTCTTTAACGTTCAGGATCCAAAACTGTTTCCATGAGCAGCAGCAGAACCAAACACCAGGAGGGAGGTGGAATGAAAACTCTGTTAACCCCTTACAACAGGTAATCTGCTCATGAGACTATGATGCTTCCTTTCATATTCCTGCATTCATGAGCTTAAAGATTATGATTTCTTTTTAACATTTCAGCTCCTAGCTGCTGTAATTTATTGACACCAGTCCAATAATCTCCCCTCCCGGGTCTGTGCACTGTCTGTGAACAGGAGAGAGACAATAAAATCCTTTCGGCCATTCATCAAGCTGAGCTGGAGCAGCGCAGAAATGTTGGAGCGGCCCCAGAGCCTCCGGCTGCACACACACAGCACATCAGCTCATCCGAGGGTCCGCACTTCATCTGAGTCCGGTGTGAAGGGGCCGGGTTCTGGGTCAAATGTCTCCAGAAGAGCCGCAGCTGAACGGACCACAGACACTGACTGCAGCTACATGAGGTACGAGGTTTGATTCTGCATTCTCTGCACGGTGTGAACTCTTTATTTTAATTCCTCTGTGCTACTTGAGTAACATCTGTAATATAACTTGTCTAATAAAAGCTTGGAAAAGTCATTATGTCCATTAGAATGTTCTCTACATCCACAGATGCTTGTACTTAAACTCTATTTCTTTACATAACAGGCTATTTAAAGTTGTTTTTAAACTTGCTCATTAGTATTTCCATGTGTTATTCTGGATTTATTTGATTCTACCAGCCTAATATTACAGTTTCTTATATCAAGTCCATTATATCTTAGGACCATAATCATTATTTGAGTAAATTAAAGTGCTGTCATTATGAAAGAGCAGTCAGGGTGTGGTTAATAGGAAGTGTAACAGCAGCACATAGAGTAAAACAGTTAAATCTTATGATACAGACAGATTGTTTTTGCTTATAACAATCCATATTTTTGCCTCTGTAAGAACTGGAAATGTTGCTGAGGGGAAACGTGAGGAGCGGAGCGGTGCTTTGCCTCCTGCTGCTGACGCTCGCACACGAGGCCACGAGCCAGAGACACAAGTCAGGACGCAGGAGCGACTACAAGCTGCACAACGACGAGGGAGGACATGGTGAGTCTCTATAAATGTGTTGTGGGGGGGAGGGGGGAGTTGTTAGTCATTGTATCCTGTGGGTGTAGCCGACTGCAGGTCAGAGGATCAGATGTTCACCAAACAACCAGAAGTTGGACAATTTGACTCGCTTTTTATACGTTCAGGCTTCTTCTCAGAACTTTAGAAGGAGTCAGAAAAGTTGTGAAGTAGCTTTGAACCTCTCAGTGAAAAGCTTAGGTATAGATCTGAAGTCTTCAGAGAGATGAAGTTATGATGTTTAGTTCATAATAAAATTAAAGATCTCGGGGGAAACAAGTGACATTTTCTGATTTTCTGGAATAATGAAAGTTGTTATTTTTGTGGACATCAGAGTGAAGAGAAGGAGTTAAATGAAGTCTTGTTGGCCTTAGCGACCCCCAGTGGTAATATCAAAATATGAAATTATGTTATTCATTTGGTTCATTAGTCAAATGAACAAAACCCGTTCACCCGGTAACAAACACATATTAGTAAAGAATGTCCATCACTCTGTCTTGAGGTCAAAGTAAGAACAATACTGAAGTCGAATATATTCAATTTGATAAATCGTGGTTGCTCGACTTCAGATCAGAAAATCAATTAATTGTTTGAATTCTGCAACATGTTGCTATAAAAAAACTTAAAAATATTGAATATCGACAAGAAATATTAGATCTATATCAAACCACCAAGGTAGCAGCACTGGTCTGTGAGGACAAACTGGTAGAAACCCAGAAGAAGACATTGGTCATAGCCCTTCTCCAGATACTTGTGTCTTAGTGGACACTACTGAGACTCTGAGAGTCAGTCTGAAGTGTCCTGGTCCCTCAGGTCCCTGCTCCCTGGAGGTGGTCTTCATCGTGGACAGTTCTGAGAGTGCAAAGACCATCTTGTTCCAGAAGCAGAAGAACTTCGTCCTGAGCTTCAGCACCAAGCTCTCCACGCTGCAGGCGCCCGGCTGGACGCTGCTGGTGCGACTGGCCGCGCTCCAGTACAGCAGCTCCGTGTCCGTGGAACAGCGCTTCTCCACCTGGAAGGACCTGGACTCCTTCCAGGGCCGGGTCGGCGCCATGAGCTACATCGGCCACGGCACCTACACCACCTACGCCGTCACCAACGCCTCGCAGCTGCTGGTGCAGGAGACGCCGGCGGACAGCGTGCGGGTGGCCGTGCTGATGACGGACGGGGTCGACCATCCCCGCAGCCCCGACGTGATCGCAGCTGCGGCCGAGGTCAAAGGTCACGGCATCAGGCTCTTCGCGGTGGGCTTGTCGGACATCGCCCAGCAGGGTCCGAGCGGCGCCAAGCTCCGGGCCGTGGCCAGCGCCCCGGCCCAGAGGTTCGTCCAGAGCCTCCTGGACCCTCAGCTGGAGGAGAAGCTGCTCAGGGAGATGGTGAGTGGAGGGACAGGGGGGGTTCCTCTGTATTATTATTATTATTTATTTATGATCATCTTGCAAAGAAAAGCTAAAAATCCTTGTGTCTAAATCTGTGATAAACTTTGATAGTTTCTTTCTTTCCTTCAAGTTTAATGCAAATCTTTAACAATAATTTTTTAATAATCCTACTGACAAACAAACCAACTAGAGTATCCCTCAGTAGAGCACATACCAGTGTGAAAGCACCTTATGAAACCACATTTAACTTCACTAGACCCAGTTTTTATTTGGATCTGCACTAAATTACACCTACTCCTAAAATATCAGTCCCTTTAAAAAGCCTTTTTTCCTCAAAACCCATTATATGTATAAGAAATCAATGAAAATGTTAAAGAACACCTTATCTCACAATGATAAAAGAAGAATAAAAACAAATCTGTCCCCAGATCTGGTTCTTCCCTGATCAATAACACATCCTCACACTTAGTTTCATGAAAATCTGTCTTTTCGTGGTCCTGCTGATTAATAGACAGACAAACAAAAGCAGAAGAAAACATCCTTGGCCGAGGTTATCAAATCTAAAAAGTTAGAATATCTTGATAATAGCTTCTTACTCATTTTAAGCCGACGCTGACCACCACAGGCAGAAGAAGCCTCAAAAAGATTGATGATAGATCATCATCTAGAAACTGCTTCATTGATTTTAAACCAGGTGTCAAAGATGCTCAAGAGTCTTGAGCCTTGAATCATAATTACATTTCACAATCGGACAAATCCCTGACGACAGCAGCTGTTGTTTGCTTGGATTTAAAACCATGTTCTCGTCTCCTCGGCCCCTCACGTGGTGGAGAAGCACCGATCATCAGAGCCAGCAGCGTCTCCTTCAGGGTCTCTGCTCTGTGTCCTCACACCGGGGTCAATCCCCTGTCACAGAGTCGTGTCTGCTATCGGGGGGGCTCTTCGGGGGGGGGGCTTTCCTGCCTCCTTTGCATTTTCCACAATCGCCGAAATGTCAAATGTCTGCAGAGGGTCAGTGCGACTGGAATTCCTTTCCAGAATCCTGCTTTCCAGAAATGTGTGACGTTGCACACTCACTCTCACACAAAAAGACTGGATGTGTCAAGACAACATAAACTACACAAAAAACTACATTTTAAAAACAGTAAATGTATTTTTCTGTCTCTTAATTACTTTTGTGGAATCTGTCATTAATCTAAGAATTTGTGATTTTGTTTTTCCAGGCTACAGTCGCATCAGAAGGAGTAAGTCTGTTAAATCCGTGAATTTAGCATTTACTTAAACTGTAATTATTGAGTGTGAATTGTGGTTGTGCTGACTTTGTGTTTCTCTGTGTCAGTGTCCACAAACCCCGGTGTGTTTGTGTGAGAGAGGAGAGAGGGGCCCTGCTGGAAGTCCGGTGAGTTATTCAGAAATAATTTCCCAAATTAGAAGATACAGATTTTGTCCCGGCTGCTTTCTTTTTATTCATAACGAACATACACAGAATTATCTCGTCTAAAATCTTCCAACCGAGGCTTCACCTGAACTTGACTTTGTGATTCCAGGGCAGGAAAGGAGACCCCGGCCTCAAGGGCCCGTCCGGGGTCAAAGGAGCGAAGGTGAGTCGACACACAAACAAACACAAAGACACAAAATGCTTTTGTGTTGGATTCTGTTTGCAGCTCTTTGTAAACCTGTGTCTCTTCATCAGGGGGAATCCGGACTGAGCGGTCGACCAGGAAGTGATGGCCCAGAGGTGAAAGTCTTTTTCTTCCCTTTCGCTCAGATACGATGACGTAGCCTCACGTTGCAGCAGATTGTTAAAAGTGTTTTCTCCTCCTCAGGGTCGATCAGGGTACAAGGGCAATAAGGTGAGAATCTCCTCCAACTACACGTTTAAATCAAGTGATAAAACCGTAGAAAATGTGTCTATCATCACGTTTTGTGTTACAGGGCGAGAGAGGAGACTGTGGCACTCCAGGGACAAAGGGTGACGCTGTATGATCTTTAGCGACTAAGATATGAATTCATAAATATCACACAGACTTTTAACCTCATAATAAAATAATCTTCATCTTGCAGGGACCCGAGGGAGTTCCAGGCCCACGAGGCTCACATGGAGAACAGGTAGAGTGGCTGTGTGTCATTTTTCTATATTGAACAGAAACAATTCAGATTATAATCGTCTGTTCTGATAATTGTATGGGCTAAATGCTAAATATACAGCATCGTGTTGATAAGTGGAGACACGTGTACGAAATCTAATGAGCAAAAACAAAGAAAATCAACGTCTCTCATCTGTAACAAGAGACGATGTTTCAGAACTTCCTCTTAATATCTCAAAGTCAGCTTGATATTATTAGTAATTCAAACTGTGGTTCAGGCAGAAATATGATTGTACACGTTCATGGTACCAGAGGATGAATCCTTCATCTACCGTCACCTTACAGTTCACATTTGTGATTTTGAGTAATATTAAAAGTTTTAAATTCCAGATTTTTGAATATTCAGTGCCTTCCAGCCGTCATCCCTCACATACATGAGCCTGTAGCTACTGTACGACACATGTCGAGATCACAGAGTACGTTCACGGGCCAATATGAAAAATGGAAGTGGAATTTGTCTCTTATTCAGCTGTGCACTAATGGAATGTGAATTTTGGATTATGGGTAATCCTGATACTCATGTGGCTATTGGAAGCAGTGAATCCAGGCTTGCAGGATATTATTCTTTTGCAGGAGCAGACTTTGTGTGGTGGGATTAGCGCAGCGACCTGGACCGAACAACTCTTCCTCCTCTGTGTCACTGGCACAGTGTCAGAATAACCTCGTAGTTGTGTGAGCGCAGCCTGAGAATCAAAGAACATGAAAGACGTGAATGTTTGTGTTAATCCTGTTGTAGTTTTCACTCAGTTGTGGTGCTTTGGTTTGGACCAAAGTCGTACAGCTTCATTTTTTTCATACCCGATGATATTTATAATATATGTTGGTCCTGGATATCCAACAGATATAGGAATGTTATGACTGAGTTTAAATTTGTTTTGCAGGGTTCACTGGGACCAGCAGGAGACTCAGGTCCTGAGGGACCAGCGGGACCTAAAGTAAGTTTCCCCAAAAGATTTAAATATCTAAATAAGGGACATTTCCAGGTCTGTTTTATATCAAACGGCTTCAATTGTAAACTGCACAAAACCTCATCACACTGAGATAAAGTCAACATACATTTAATACGAGATTACTACTGCAGAAACTGGCTGAGTTATTGTGATACTCACGACTTCTCACTAAAGTGTCATAGGATGAAGACTCAAAGCAGGGAAAGGATTTCTAAAAGGCACTAATTGATATGTTGTAGACTACTTGATAAAGTAATGCTACAAATACACAGGCAAATAAAAAGTCCTTTAACTGAAATTCATTAACCAACTTCCACAGTTACGGAGCATCCAGAGGAAGAAGGATTATATTTTATTTATTTGGGGGTTATTGAGTTTTTGTCAGAATGATGTTCTTCATTCTTCATTCACATGCAGCTCTCCTTAAACTCGTTCCCACACAACATCTGTGAATTTAATCCAAACATAAAAACGACCTTTAAAATGTGCCCAAGGTCAATAAGATGCCGAAGTGTCTCCGTCTCCACAGAGCGGCCATGCTGCTTCTTAACAAAGACGCCTTTATGCAGAGGAAATGAAATGTGATTTATATCACTGTCAGTAAAAGTTCACACATTAATCAAGTTTAAGCGAGTTTAAATAAGGAACAAAGCAACAATCTTTCTTTCTAAAAGGATTAAAAGATTGATTCAAGGCTATTTTGTCTGAATTGTAAAAGTTTAATTTATCTGAAGTTTATTTAATTACCAGTGGAGAAAATGTGGACGTTGCATGAAGAACATATGTTAAAAGCTGTCAACATGTACTGGTGTAACTTTATGATGTGGATGGATGGGACTCGGGTGGTGGCTGTAAATCTCTGTTTACTAGAACACAGGTAAAATAACTAATATGGTCCAAAAATCCCAAAACAAATGTTTAGTCTTTTCTTTGGCGAACATGCGGTTCTCTAGGTGTAAACTGGATGAGAACCTAAAGTGGTAAATGGTGACTATGGTCCAAATAACACAAAACAAACTCGGGACCTTTGGTTGACATGTGGTATTGCTATGAATCACTTGTGGCCCAGATCTGGCAGGAGCATGTGTGCCAAAATAATTAAGCCATGTTATGTCAACTAGTTTGCAGATGACTCTGCCCTTATCTCTCGTGAGGAAGAGATATGAATCAGACATATGATCTTACTTTCCTGTTTTATAAAACTTGTGTATTTGTCTCAGGGCGACAGAGGATTCATGGGAGCTGCTGGAGCACCGGGCGAGAGAGGGATCGGATTCCCAGGAGCCAAGGTGACGCTTTTATTTTACTTTTACGATTAATGTTTGTTTTATTACTTTAAATAAAAAAAACTATAGTCAAATAATCTTCCTCAAATCAAATAATTTGTCCACTTTCTAATATTTTCAATCAAAATGACTCATAAATTGTTTATAATTGGATCATTTGATAATTACAGGCTTTTATTTTGACATATTTGACAATTTCTCTCATAGCAAGATAATAGAAAATACTAAAAAGTGCTAGATGTTAAATTGTTAAACTGCCAAGTGTTTATAGTGGACAAATGATATGTGATTCTCACAGGGTGAAAAAGGAATCGATGGAAGACCAGGTCCTACAGGTCGTGTCGGGATCGGAGAACCAGGACTACCAGTGAGTGGAACTGGTCTATTAAAGGCCGTCAAACATGAGCGTGTTTTAAATAAAATCCAGTGAATTACAGATATAAAACATCTGACTGTTTGTCCCAGGGTCCTCAAGGACCATCTGCAGCACAAGGAAACCCTGGACCACCTGGAGAGGGGTTCACGGGACCAAAGGTGAGTCGGATCTCAGATAAACATTATGTGATATTGGATATGATGTAATATGAGACGACCCAACAACCTTTAACACCTGTATTCTAAGTTTCATCTCTAAAATGTTCTCTGCTGATGACAAACAGGACATCTGAACATTATGATTTGTTCACTTCAGGTGCAAATCAGAGCTCAGTGATTCAAAGAAATTCACATAACTGGTCTAAATGTGACTTTTGAAATATGCTTGAAACTGAGCTGTGTGTTCACTGGATTTGTTTCCAGGGGGATCGAGGACATCAGGGTCCCAGAGGCATCCGTGGGCTTCCGGGAGTTGGGGTCAAAGGTGACATGGTAAATATACTCATCCAGTAATTGAGGGTGGCAGCAGTGTGACGCATACAATCCTGCAGATACAGGTCAGGAGCTTCAGTTAATCTTCAAATATCAAGATGAGAAAATAATCTGATCCTGAGAGGAAACAGAGGTTGGTCGATGTCTGATCCACTAACATGGAGGGGGCAGGGTTTATGACCTGTTCTGCAACCTGCCACTAGGAGGCAATAGAGAAGATTTGGCTTCACCTGTGTTAGCCGTCATATGATCAATCGTTATTTACAGTCGTTGGTTTTATTCACTGTTTCTGATGCTGCAACGTTGTCTATTTTATCTTCCGGTTCATTTTTATTTTTTAAAACTTTTATGAATCTGTTCTCAGGGCGGCCGCGGACCTCCTGGGATTCAGGGTCCAGTCGGGGCTTCTGGTTCAGGACCTCAAGGAGAAAAGGTAAAAACTGGATGAGTACACATCAGACTGCTCTATCTGGTTTGAAAAATAAAGAAATGATCCAACTTCACCTTCATCTTCCTTCTCTCAGGGGGGTCAAGGCCCAGCTGGACCCACAGGACCCAGAGGAGCTCCAGGTATCGGAATAACAGGACCTAAGGTAATGCACAAGGAGGGTGGTGTCTATCAACTGGTGATTTTATCATCTGAGAGCAGATTCTGTGATTGACGTTCAGATGATTCTCTGTCTGATTGCCTCCAAATTGCTCTGAATATTTTATTGCATAAATACGCGGGTGAAACTCGGCTGATCTGTCAATCAGACGCCAGCGAGTTTGAATCAGAGTCTCAGTCACAGAGAAAAAAGAAAGAGGAGATGAACGTGTCTGTGTGAACGTTGTCTTCAGGGGATTCAGGGAGTGACGGGTGAACCTGGTCTGCCGGGCGAGAGAGGAGTGGGACAACCAGGACCGAAGGTAATAGACCAGAGCAGCACTGTTCACCAGAGGATGTCACTTTAAAAGTTTAGCAACATGGGAAATACATGAAACCATAGACATATATAAAGGCTAGATGTCTCGTCTGCGTTGCTGGCCAACGGAGCTGGACGTCACCACATGGCGGCCATCTTGCTAGGGGGCAGCGCGCTCACCCATAACATTGTGTTGGTAGTGGTAAATAACCATAACTTACTCAATTTTCAACCGATTTTGAAACGGTCTGGTTTGTTATAAACGTCAGAGATGTAGTTGTGACACTGCATAAATTATTACATTTTTTTTAGAAAATAACATAATTATTCATAAGTATGCCATATCTACATCTCTGACGTTTATAACAAACCAGACCGTTTCAAAATCGGTTGAAAATTGAGTAAGTTATGGTTATTTACCACTACCAACACAATGGTATGGGTGAGCGAGCTGCCCCCTAGCAAGATGGCCGCCATGTGGTGACGTCCGGCTCCGTCGAACGAGACATCTAGTCTTTATATATGTCTATGCATAAAACGCTCAAAGTCTCCCACAAACCTCAAAAAGTGTTAAATTAAAGTTAATTCATCAGTTTTGTCTCTAAAATGTTTTGGAAATGATCGATAAGCAGACGTTTAGATGAATCTCTCATCCAGACTAGAGACACAAATAGAGCCTGAATCTCTAGAACATTCCAGTGAGATCCTGCAGGGACCATTTGTTTCATTCAGGAGATTTATTTCCTTCTTCATCATCTCAGGGCGACCCGGGGGCCGAGGGGCGGGCAGGTATACCAGGTCAACTAGGAGAGGATGGAACCCCGGGACAAAAGGTAACATCACCCTTTAAAACCAGTTTCTCTCTCTTCAATAATAAAATAAATGCATGTATATATATTTCTCCACTGACTCATTGTCCACTGATGACAGGGTGACCTCGGGTTTCCGGGCCTCAGAGGACCTGACGGGGCTCCGGGTAAAGGAGCTCCTGGAAACAAGGTGACAGATATTTTATAATAATAATCATCATGTGAAAGTTGAACTCAAAGTTGTTTCTTCAGATGATGATTTGGAGGATTTTGTTGTTCTGCAGGGAGACCGAGGGGACCGGGGGGGCAGAGGTCTGTCAGGTGCAGTCGGTCCCGTGGGGCCGATGGGGTCAAAGGTTAGACCGTTCACACAGTATCTGAGACGTGAAGTGATGCTACTGCATCTGTGGAAGTGAAAAGCAAATTAACAAATAATGTCATCTCTGATCGAAGTTACGAACTTTAGGAGGAACAGAAACAGATTGATAATTTTCTATTTTCAATCCACATTCAGTCCCAAACTCAAAGATGATTATCTCTATATACCTAAGAAATGTTTGAGTTTGGGACTGAATTGGGTTTTTATAATTTTCTAGTTATTTGACATTAATGATTTTGAATTGTTTTCCAGGGGGAACCAGGAATAATTGGGAGAACAGGTTCGACTGGAGCTCCAGGACGAGGGTTACTTGGAGCCAAGGTGAGGGCAGAAGAAACAACAGGACTTCAACAAACAAACAGCAACTAGGTTTGGTTAATGGATCTACTTTATTTGTTCTGTCAGGGAGAACCAGGTCCACAGGGTCCAGCCGGAGCTTTGGGAGGACCAGGGATCGGTTTGACTGGACCTAAGGTGAGAGTCCGGTCTCATTCAGGTGTGAACCACAGATTCCCTGACGGTGAATAGTAAGTGTTGTGTTGTGGTCTTCAGGGCGACAGAGGAACACCAGGACCTGCTGGTTCCCCTGGACTCAACAGTGATGGTTTCCCTGGTTCTCCAGTGAGTATCAACCCACAGCACAGCCTCCTTCATCACTTTAAATCTCATCATCACCATCATGTCATTTTTTTAACCTCGGTCTCAGGGACTTCCGGGGCCTCCTGGGTTGATGGGAGAGGCCGGACCAGAGGGAGTTGGTTTACCAGGACCAAAGGTCAGAAGAACATTAAATAATTAAATGTGAGATCTGTAATAATGAGTATTGTTTATGGCTTACTTTGACTTCTCCAGTGATTTAAATTGCAGTCGTGCTGCTCAGATGCATCAACAGATCAGAGAGATTCTTTTTCCTGTGTTTCTCCAAAATTTCTCTTTTCTTCTGGGATAGAGAACGACGTAATTATTAGATGGAAAAGTATATTTTACAGTGTATATATATATATGGAGGTTTATCCTTGTTTTTATTGGCCAGAGCTTTTATGAAGCAGATCTTTTCTGTTTTCTGTCATTACCTCGCTAAGCTTTGACCCAGGTATAAGTTCTACTGAGTGACGTTCTAGTTGTGTATTTTTCCGTCTGTCCGATGTGAAATTATCATTTTTGAGATGTGAACAATCATCTTTAAACGTTATGTACAGGGGGACAGAGGACTGCCGGGACCCTCTGGACCTTCAGGGCTTCCAGGAATCGGTCTGATTGGTCCGAAGGTAACATGTACACGAAAAGCAACGACATGCATGTAACTCTGTAAAAAATCATACATGCGAAATCTATGAAACCTACATGAGTTTCCTCAGAGTTTTTGTCTTTCCTGCAGGGTTCAGTCGGTCAAATGGGACAAACAGGTCCACAGGGGTTAACTGGAGAGGGCGTTCAAGGACACAAGGTACGTCTGTCACCTCTAAAGGACAAAAGAGATGAACTTTGACCTCTGTTGGTTTCATCTTGTTTTATAAGTTCTCTCTCACGTGGTCTCTGCTCGATGTTTCCAGGGGGAGCCTGGATTTCAGGGCCTCCCGGGCCCCAGAGGTCCTACTGGATTGGGTGTGCAGGGGAGCAAGGTAACACAAACATTAATAAGTGATCAATATTATTATTATTTAACTAGAACCAAAACTGAACTGGTTATTTGGAAAAGAGGTTTTAACATTTAAAAAGTAAAATTGTCAGACTTAAGGATGCAAAAATAACACGAAATATAAAAGTTCTAATCACTGATGATCAGGAGGTTTTCAGGCGGAGTTTTACAAGTATGTGGATCTACATGGATTCTGATTGGGAAGACTTTTAAAATGTAGTTTGACATGATTTCTGTTCTCTCCACTCCTCAGGGCGACCGAGGCCTCCGAGGTGAGAAGGGCAGAGGGGGGGACAGAGGAACCGCCGGAGAACCAGGAACCATCGGATCTTCGGTACTGGATTTTGAGTTGTTTTATATATCGTAAATGGGATTTGAAACACCAGGTTGATTCTCTATATGAACTGTGCAGTCATCTCAGCTGCTGTCTGAGAGGAAACCACTTCTCTAACAGTCGTGTGATGAAGTTCAATGTCAATATGTCATAAATAACTGGTTCTGTCACATCACAGGGCCGAACGGGACAGAAGGGAGAAGCTGGACTCACAGTAAGTGTCAGGCATCGTTCAATAAGATGAGATAGTGTTCAAACAATCAATTGATATAGAAAATACTTCTTAAATATTATAATTTACTTATTTAGACTGTTTTATATTGAATTTGGACTCAAAAACAGATATAAAGATCTTACCTTAGTCTCTGGGATTATGGATTTATTTATTAGTTTGGAGAATATTAATATACATTGCAGCCTTAAAATAAAAATCAGTGATGAACCAGCTCTGAAAATATAACATTTGCCGTCTTTCACAGAGGGAAGAAGTCGTCAGAATAGTGAGATCCATCTGCAGTAAGTCTTCAATCAGAAGAGGATCAATGCTGCTGCTGAAGTTAAACATTTTCTCACATTTAAATCTGTAATTCTCAGTTTTAAAAAGTGATAATAAACGATGTCTGAATCTCAGGTTGTGGAGTGACCTGCCGTCAAACCCCCCTGGAGCTGGTGTTTGTGATCGACAGCTCAGAGAGCGTCGGCCCCGACAACTTCAACGTGATCAAAGACTTCGTGAACGCTCTGATCGACCGGGCCTCGGTGGGCCGGGACACCACCCGGGTCGGCGTGGTGCTCTACAGCCACATCACCACGGTGGTGGTCGGCCTGGAGCAGGTGGCCACCCCCGACCAGGTCAAGTCGGCCGTGCGCTCGATGACCTACATGGGCGAGGGCACCTTCACCGGCAGCGCCCTCCAGCAGGCCAACCAGGTGTTCAGGGGGGCGCGGCCAGGCGTGAGGAAGGTGGCCATCGTCATCACGGACGGTCAGGCCGATCAGAGGGACTCGGTCCAGCTGGAGACGGCCGTGGCCGAAGCTCGGGGGAGCAGCATCGAGACGTTTGTGGTCGGGGTGGTGAACCAGAGCGACCCTCTGTACGAGGAGTTCAGGACGGAGCTGAACCTCATGGCCTCCGACCCCGACAGCGAGCACGTGTACCTGATCGAGGAATTCAAAACTCTGCCAGGTGACAACTCCAATCATTGTGAAACCATTCAAATGTAACTCAATGTCATCATATCTATACATTAAGGCCTTGAAAACTTATTTTCTAAATCAGCTTTTGAGTTTGGGGCTTCAGGCGACACACAACCACACAGCAACTATCATATCAGCTTCAACCACCACCCACATTCTTCTGTATATTAACCATCACGTTCTCCTGGTGCTTCAGCTCTCGAGAAGAAACTGCTGAGTCGTATCTGTGAAGACGGAGAGAGACATTTGTTCAGCTCCATCCCGAGCTCCGGAAATCCTCCGGGAGTCCCTGAGACGTCCGGTAACGTCCGGGAGCCGCCGCACAGGACGGACACGGACACGCCCACCTTCACAGGAGACTCCAGGAGGGTGCAGATGGTGGTGAGGAGAAAAACCTTTGGAAAACTTGTTTTAAAACAACACTATGCAACTTTTCAAACCTTAAAGTAACACTATGTAACTTTTACTGAACAACAGCGCCCTCTACAGACAGATGCAGGGATGGTGGATAACACTCATGATCACCGGCTTCATATTTTTGAAGTTTCCTCCTGAACAATGGAGATAAACTCTGGTTTTTAATAACTTCTGAGTCTTTTTGACTGATCCACAATTCAGCTTCACTCTTCAACTCGCTGCAGCTGATTCTGAATCTGTGACTCTCAGTCAGATCTTCTCACAGGAGATGGAACCCACTCACCAGAGATACAGAGAACAGACGTTCAGGGAATGAAGGATGAAACTTTCTCCATGTTCACACTCACTCAACCATCAAACTAATATTGAAGCTGCTGTTTTAGGGTAATAAAGTGATCACATCTCATCTGTTCAGTAGATTAAAAGCCTCTCTCCTCTGTTCCAGCCCGGCGCTCCAGGCACTCAGCTCGACAGAGAAGCCGTCTCTCCTCAGAGACCGAAGCCGGACGCCAGAACCCCCACAGACACCCAGAGGGTTCCCTTCTTCGACTGGGAGCCTTTCAGACCAGTGACAGACCTCAAACCCTCAACCCACGTGGAGACCAACGGAGCCGCCGGGCCAGCCGGTCCCACTGTGAAGGCCCCCCCCGAGGGGCAGACTCCACCGCCGTCACCACAGCCCCCCCCTCTGGTGACCTCCGACACAGGTGTATCTGGTAAATACTGATGGAGGAGTGGAGATGTTTAGATTTATTCATTTTAAGTTGTCTGCACCAACACTTTTCAAAAAAATTTTGAGATGTTGAGACAAAGAGGTCAAAATTCGAATTCATTCATCGCTTGTGAACTCAAATCTGATACTTTTAGTGACCTTTTTCTAATCTGAAACATGAGGAAAGAAAAAGCTACCAATCAACCAGAGTTCACATTTTTGAAAATGTACGTATTTCCTCTTGTCGAGTGTTAAACAAGAAATTAGATTCCACTCCTGTTTTTATCCATGGATATAAAAAACACTTTATCTTGCTTGTATAATCCATACACAAATTGAGGAATAAAAACTTTAGGTTGCTCCAGAAAGTCTTTTAAATTCTCTAAATCCATCAAATCAAATGAAGTAATTTTACTGGAATTAAAGAAAAAATATTTTCTGGATTGTGTCACGAACATACAAATCGACAATAAAAGTTTTAAATCTCTCTCTTACTGTCATCAACCAAAACAGATATTTGAATGAAATGTGGGTCAAATAAATCAACCACTCACTCTTATTTCCAAGTTTGACACTTCTCCTGTCATCTCCAGCGGAGCGGTGCCTCCAGGTCCTGGACCCGGGCCCGTGTCGGGACTACGTGGTCAGGTGGTACTACGACGTCAACGGCAATTCCTGCGCCCAGTTCTGGTTCGGAGGTTGTCAGGGAAACAGGAACCAGTTTGAGAGCGAGAGGAGCTGCAAAGAAACCTGCGTGAAGGTCTGACCCGACGAAGACACGCCCACTAACGCTCAGACGAGACTCCAGATTTTATTGCAGCTACTTTGACAACGATAGAGATCAAACAGTTTCAGTTTCTTTCCTCTTGTGTGTTGTAAAGGTTTTTTTGTGTATGTAAAACATCTGTAAAGTTAAAAAGGCCCAAGTATTAAACGTTAAAGGGACAGAAAACGCAGCTCGTCAGGAGTTCGGCTTTGAAGACAGAGGCTGAAAAGAGGAGCTGCAGCGATGAGTCTGAGGAAAGTGATGTTTTCTGAACATTAGAGCATTTAAACATTTTAAAGTAATAACACTGATGAAGATCATGAACCTAAATATGAGTTGAATATGTCTCTTTTAAACAAAATGTGCCAAAGATCAAGTTATACCTTTTAAATAGTTTTTTCTCCTGCTGTCGGATGGATTTTTGTATTAATAGTGTGAACAAGTTAATGTGTTGACTAGTTGTGTAAAATAAAACCAAAACTCTTTAACCACTAACATTTCTATTTGGAAGAGTATCCATTTTGTATGATTCAATAATGTATTTTTTGTACTTAATGTCTTAATTTTTTTGATAAAGTGTACTGTCATTAAAGGACAAATAAATAAAGCAAATACACTTTTTTTGTAGTTTTGTTTGCAGCAGTTTAAACTTCCTGATAATTGAAGGCCTGAAAGAGGTGGAGCTCCGGCTGATGAGTCACTTCCTTCACCTCTGAGTTTCAAGTTGGACATGATGACGTGTGATTAGTGAGAAGAGGCGGCTCTCAGAACAGAGCATCTTCAGCTCCGAGGGTCTGTGCAGGTGGGAGACGTCTTCTCCTGGACCTCAGGGTCACGTCTTGAGGGAAAATGCAAATGGCTGCTGGTGCAGGTTGAGTGTGTCAGGTGATACTTTGCATTAGATGTAGGGTTGCAAAATTGCGGGAATATTCAAAGTTGGAAACTTTCCATGGGAATTAACAGGAATTAACGGGAATATACGGGAATTGACGGGAATTAACGGGAATTAACGGGAATAAACGGGAAATGTTGTGGGTAATTTATACTAACTGTGTTTACCTTCTCATATACAGACATAAATATAAACATTTTGTTGTGTCATAGGTTGATTTGAGCCCTGAGGAAACTTTGGGCACTTGACTATATGCTTCTGCATCGTTGTGCCATTCTTAACATAGGTCTTTGCACAGTATTTGCAAATGTACACAGCCTTTCCTTCTACATTGGATGGGGTGAAATGTCTCCACACATGAGAGAGTGCACGTGGCATTGTTCTGTAGAATAAGATGAGAAAAAAGTTTGATGAAATTGATGGATAAATGAATGGAAATAGGCTAGATGAACAGATGAACAATCCTCAATCAGCATGCTAATATATTTTCCCCAGTAATATCATGGAAACTTACCTGACTAGTCCTGCACACTACAGCAGGCCTCAATAGCCCTGCTTCCCAAAATTCCCGAGCCAAACTTCCCATGAAAAGTTTCTGGAAAGTTTCCGCCCCTTTGCAACCCTAATCAGACGTTACCTCCTGTTCACGTTCATGAAACAGGAGCAGGTGGAATGGAAACGCTGAAGCAGTAGAAAAATAGAAATTTAATCTTGGACTTGAATTCAGTATCACATTGGTTTTGGCAGAAACAGCAAGTAGGAAGCCGGCGTCATTTGTAGAAGACGAGAAAAGACGACATGATGATGTATCCGGGTTTCTGAGATGGATTCGGATCCTGCCCCTCGAACAGACCGAAGTAGACGACTGTGTTGGATTCAGATCCGCTCAAGTCCAACTGAGAGAGAACACAGACAGACACAGGATTAGATATTAGTTATTAGTTAAATAATAGTTATTTAAAGCTGCGTAATAACATGCACTGAAGTTGGGCTGCATGTGGTAACTCAACTGTCCAACCTGGATAATCTCCTGCTGCTTCTTTATATGTGAAAACAAACTCCGGAGAAAGTCTGGACCAAATTCTCAAGACATTTTTCTGAGTTCATGTCTCAAACTGGTCATAAAGACACAAACACCCATTCACACTTCTGGTTTCCAGTCGATCTAAGCTGCTCACTCAAGAAACGAGCTTCACATGAGAGAAACACGTGGTGATTACATCAAGAGTCTCTCTGGTCTATAACTGAATAATGAAGTGCTCCTTAATTCTAATGATCTTCCTTCACTCTCACTTCAGTCTGACTTCCATGTGTAGAGTGGCACTAGGTGACTGTGGTGACAGACCTGTTCGGTGATGTCCGCCCTCCAGGGGCTGACCTGGAGCCCGTCACACCAGCCCCCCCGCCCGTACAGCCACGTCCCGTGTTCGTTTGGCACCGCCCCCTCTGTCACCCGCATGGCGCAGCCCAGAGGAGAGCCTGGGGGTTCAGAATCAGGTTTATTGGCCAAGTAAGTTTGCACAAACAGGTAATTTGACTCGGTAAAGTGGCTCTCAGTGAGCTTACACAGAATACACATCACAAAACAAAACAATACAATACAAACAGTGAAAAAAACAATACAAAATACAAACAGTGCGACAGTCTAAGAAAAGAAGTGCAGGGATAAATATTAAACGGTGTGTGTATTACGGTTCCACCACAGGAATAACAAAAGAAGTCAAACGAAATGGACATTTAATCTGTGATTCAGTGACCAGGAAAAATGATACAAGCATAATTTGAACATTTAGGTTAATTATCAATCAAATATTTGCAGGATCCAGCTTCTCAAAGATTAGTATTTCCTGAAAATTTCTGTTTTACAGGTTTATAAATGGAAAATCTTTGGTTTTAGAGAATTGGCTGGAAAAACACAGAATTTAAAGACAATCAACTCAGGCTCTAAGAACTTCTGATATAAAATAATCACTATTTTCCGACTTCAAGATACTAAAAGATGAATTGAAAAAGTAAACAAGAGATTAATGACTGTGGACTAAAGTGGCCTCTGACCGGTCTTGATGATGTTTTCCTACACTTGACATCTATTGCACTTGTGTCCGTCCTGGGAGACGGATCCTCACGTGTGTCTCTCTGAGGTTTCTACATATTTTTACCTGTTAACAGGTTTTTTTTTTGTAGTTTGTCCTGACTCTTGTTGAGGGTTAAGAACAGAGGATGTCACACCATGTTAAAGCCCTATGAGACGAATTGTGATTTGTGAATATGGACTATACAAATAAAATTTGATTGATTGATTTGATTGATTAATGACAGTTAGAGAAACTGATCAAGTGATGAGATGGAGAAGCAGCTGAGATCAGAACCTGTCACTCGCCTGCAGAGTCAAATATACGAGTGTTGTTGAACGCAGCGTTGATCAGGAAGTGGTGGGAGGTCACACAGAATTCTCCGCAGCCGTTCTCGTCGCTGCCGTGACCCGTGATGACGGCGTAGAGCTCCACCTGCGAACAGACGGACACACGGCTGCTGAGTCGCTCCACAGAGGAGGGGGGGTGGGCACTCAACAGTCACTTATGGGTCTGTTACCTTCATGGCTGAGGGGGGGACGTGGAATTTGATTGGCTGGAATCGCTTGTTGTAGTTTTTGTCAAAGGTCCCGCCGCTGTACAGTGACATCACTCGGAAGGGGCGGAGCTTCTCCGTGTGGTTATCTGTGTCACCAAAGAGACAAATATGATATTTGACAACCATTAGATAAACTCATTGATTAATTGCTCGTGGGAATAATCAACCATTCATTCAATAATGAAAATAATCAGTAGTTAAAGCCCTATACGGAAATAATACAGTTTTATACAAATATAAATATTGATTTCTAACATTTTACTTTAAAAGTCTAGTTTAGATAGATAGATAGATAGATAGATAGATTACTTTATTCATCCCCGAAGGGAAATTAAGTCGTCATAGCAGCCGGTATATTTGAATACAATAAAATACAATACAATAGAATAACATAAAAAATATTGAGGTAGAAAGAATAAAAACAGAAACACAAGATAAATAGGTAGATAAGGTGCAGTGGCAAGATGATGGTAATAGTACTGATGATATGATGGTAATGTTATTGTTAGACAGTATATTAAAATAGTACAGTATATATAGCATAATATATAACATAATATATATTTATATATATATATATATATATTTATATATGATAGTAATTATACCAATATAATAGCAGTATATAGTAATAATGGCAGCAACAGTATATATAATAATAATAGTAATAATAATAATAATAATAAATACACCTGTGTATTGATTTTTGTGAAGATCGGTCAATGGGAACACCTTCCGGGGGTCTCGGGCTGTCTCGAGGGGCACCGTTGAGCCATTTTGCGACGCCCATTGAAAATTCCTTCAGAATACGTAAATTTTCACCACTTTCTAACTTTCTGCAAATTTTGGTAAGAAGTTGAGCATGTTAAAGCCCTCAAAAAGCCAATTAATTTGCCTGAATAATAATAATAATTAAAGCCCTCAAAAAGCCAATTCATTTGCCTGAATAATATTAATAATAATAATTAAAGCCCTCAAAAAGCCAATTCATTTGCCTGAATAATAATAATAATAATAATGAATAATAATAATAAATAACTGCAAATTTTGGTAAGAAGTTGAGCATGTTAAAGCCCTCAAAAAGCCATTTCATTTGCCTGAATAATAATAATAATAATAATAATAATTAAAAAAAAATCTGTCAGTCAGTTTTTATCTCCATCTTGTTGTGATGACACTCATCTCAATTTGAAGTTGATCCGATGAAAACCCTGGTACAAGTGTATCAAAGAAAAAATGTGGAATATGGCCAAAATGGCCACTAAATGCAAAATAGCAGGCTTCCTGTTGTGTTTTTCCAATTGCACCAAGAGACTTTTTTGTTTGTCTGGTCATGATACACCTGTATATCGATTTTTGTGAAGATAGGTCAATGGGAACACCTTCTGGGGGTCTCGGGGGGTCTCGGGGGGCACCGTTGAGCCATTTTGCGACGCCCATTGAAAATTCCTTCAGAATATGTAAATTTTCACCACTTTCTAACTTTCTGCAAATTTTGGTAAGAAGTTGAGCATGTTAAAGCCCTCAAAAAGCCATTTCATTTGCCTGAATAATAATAATAATAATAAAAAGCCCTCAAAAAGCCATTTCATTTGCCTGAATAATAATAATAATAATAATAATAATAATAATAATAATAATAAATATCGATTTTTGTGAAGATAGGTCAATGGGAACACCTTCCGGGGGTCTCGGGGGGTCTCGGGGGGCACCGTTGAGCCATTTTGCGACGCCCATTGAAAATTCCTTCAGAATACGTAAATTTTCACCACTTTCTAACTTTCTGCAAATTTTGGTAAGAAGTTGAGCATGTTAAAGCCCTCAAAAAGCCAATTCATTTGCCTGAATAATAATAATAATAATAATAATAATAATAATAATAATAATAATAATAATAATAATAATAATAATAATAATAAAAATAAAAATGTTTAAATAGAAAATAAAATGTATATATCTAAAAAATATATATATAAAATAAATATATACAGGAGCAGTATCAAATGTGATTCAACTTGTAACAAGAATAATATAAAATTTTTAGGGCTGCAAAGCAGCACTGGGTGGGCCCGAGCACATCCATTTTGAAGCGTTGCATGCTTTTTGTCTGAAAAAACTAAAATAACCAGTTCTGAGAGAGAGAGACGTAACCTTTGCAAAACATAAAGTTTCCTTTGATCTAGGAAGACTGAAATCAAAGGATTCATGGTCCATGTATGTCCGCGTTACAGAACATCGTGTTTTAATGGCGTGTAATCAAACTTTGACGCCACGCCACGGTCACACCGTGTGATTAAAAAAAAATCCGTCAGTCAGTTTTTATCTCCATCTTGTTGTGATGACACTCATCTCAATTTGAAGTTGATCCGATGAAAACCCTGGTACAAGTGTATCAAAGAAAAAATGTGGAATATGGCCAAAATGGCCACTAAATGCAAAATAGCAGGCTTCCTGTTGTGTTTTTCCAATTGCACCAAGAGACTTTTTTGTTTGTCTGGTCATGATACACCTGTATATCGATTTTTGTGAAGATAGGTCAATGGGAACACCTTCCGGGGGTCTCGGGCTGTCTCGGGGGGCACCGTTGAGCCATTTTGCGACGCCCATTGAAAATTCCTTCAGAATACGTAAATTTTCACCACTTTCTAACTTTCTGCAAATTTTGGTAAGAAGTTGAGCATGTTAAAGCCCTCAAAAAGCCAATTCATTTGCCTGAATAATAATAATAATAATAATCATTACAATTTCAATAGGGTCTCACCAGACACCTTTGATGTCTGTGCTCGGGCCCTAATAATAATAATAATTATAACATGTACACATATTCATATAAGTCTATATACACATATGTGTATATAGACTTATATATACAAAGAATATACAGAGAGTATGATATAATATATGATATATAGTGGAGGTATAAATATAAGTATTTGACTATACAATAGATAATATAATATACTATGAGTGTAAGAATATGTAGACAGAGTGTGCAAAAGACAATATTATTGTATAAAATGATATATAATATCAATATGGTTTATATTAACACATATCAAACTCACAGTTTTTTATTTTTATTTAAGCCATGTTTGTTTGTTTTGTTTTGTATTTGTTTCCGAGTGTCCTTGTTCCAGACGAGTTCCAGTAACTATTCACATCTGTTCCTTCCTGCAGAGAAATTCCTGCTTCCTGCTTTTAAAGAAAGACTGGAGATGCTTCCTCGTTATAAATAAACTAAACAACCTGTTCACCCACAAACATCGTGAATCGCTCTCAGGATCCGAACCTGTGTGATTGCTGGCGCTGAATCTCAGGTTGAGGGAAACGATCCAAGGCATCGCCCACGGCACCGTCTTCATGGTGAAGGTGCACGTGTGGCTGTCCAGCAGCGGGATGAGCGGAGACACATCTGTGAGCCAGCGACCGATTCCTCTGTCAAAACAACACAAACACACTCATATACATCAGATTAGAATATCAGGATCCAGTCATTTCTAGGGACGGGAATCGGCAGGGACCTCCCGATACGATACTATCACGATACTTAGGTGGCGATACGATATGTATTGCGATTCTGTAAGTATTGCGATTTGATATTACGATTTCCTGGGATTTCTTTTGGTTATTTTTTTTTTAAATACTGGACCATGGAAAAATGTTGAATCATTCCTTCAAATACAACACAGTCAAATTCACTTAGAGCTTTACCAGTTTTATTTCAAATATTAACATTAACTTAATGACTGCCGGGCAGCCAGTAGAGAAAATAAATAAAAATGTTCCCTATCATTGTAAAGCCCCTGTCAACTGCACACAAACTGACAGATTAAGAAATGTAAGCCACCTAGGCTACTTTTAAACAATAAATAAAAGGTAAATTAAATAGAATGAATAAAAGTTTACTTAAATATAAACTTTGAAATAAACAAAAAGTAGACTATTGTTGTTTGCATGTAGGCGATGCAAAGCTAGTGCTTGGGTATGTTTAGATTCTTGTGCAAAAACAAGAGCTGGTCAACATGCTCTGGGGTGATGTTGCTCCCCCCATATACCCCCCCCGGTATAAACCAATAAATATGTTTTAAAAAATAGCTCAGTGTTACATCTAGGTGGGCATCGAACCTGCGGAAGGCGGTGATCCAGCGGCTCAGCTCCATGTTGCAGTACGGGCCGAGGTGATCGCAGCAGACGAACAGCTGCACCGTGTGATCCCAGTGAGCGCAGGACGAGTCCCTGCTGCCGGGACACGACAGGGACGCGTCCAGCTCCAGTTTGTCAAAGTCCAACGAGCCTGCAGAGAAACACAACGTTCAAAACCCATATCACACACACACACACACACACACACACTCTGCTGCTGAGGTCACCTGACGGCAGCTCGACTGCAGCCACCGCTCCTTTGTCTCCCTGCATCTGGACTTTGTCGAAGACAGAAACGACCTCGGCCGGAGTTTGAAGTTTGTCCTGAAGATCTGAAGAGAAGTCAAACCTGTGGAGGGGAACAAATACATTTCACATACATGCATGTAAAGTTTTAAAAACAAATTTGTATGATGGTTTTGTGCATCGTTCAAATAATCAGGATGCTTATTAGGATTATTGTTACTCTTTGTGTCAGTGTTTGAAGTTAAAAACTAAATTTTAAGATTTGGAAACTAAACCTTTTTCAAGAAATGATATCTAACGAGTCTTTGTCTAGTTTCTAACTTTATGTTGATCTTCATAAACACTTCCTAGTTTCCTATCTTGATAGTCCTGGACTTTCCCCTCAGGAAATAACCCTTCAGCATCTGAAGTTCCTCTGATCAGTCAAGTAAATTTTTAGAGATTGTCTCCATGAAGGCAGAGAACAAGAAAACAACAATATTTTAATTTGAGGAAACCACAGTTCCCAAAATATCATGTCTTCATCATTTGGTCTTTCACAACCCACCATGACCCAAATGATAAAAGCTGCTACACTGCACAACTAAATATTTTTTTTTGAAATACATTATTCTATTTTTAATAGAGAATATATATTCCTGAATACTTCTGAATAAAGAAATAACAACTACTCGTGTGCAGTTAATTTAATTTAAATGTAAGTGAGACACCGAACAGCTCATGTAATTTTCCTAATTATTTTCTCCTATAAAATGAATTCAGATAAATGGATGTATATCTTCGTGTTCTCACCACTGCGCCTGCCAGTTGATGAAGCTGAAGGTGGGGTAAAGAAACCAGCCCATCTCCGCCAGCGCCCCCTGTTGGTCAATACTGATGAAGAAGTTAGGAGATGGGGTCGTCTGGAAGGACACACTGACCTTCTGTCCAAACCTACAAGACACATTAAGAGTCATAACCATAGACATATATAAGGCGTGTATAAGGTATATAAGTTATAAGGTGTTTATATATGATATCTATGGTCATAACTACCAAACAAACAAAATCATTAAAGAAGAAAACAGACAAAGTGTCTCAAGAGACTTTAAATCGGTAGAGATGCTAGTTTTCACTCAGACTTGAGAGAATCTCTACTTTAACCTTTTAGAAAGGAACAGTTAATCTACGTTAAGCATCAACATCTGGGGGTTTAATCCCGACAGTGAGCCGCTCTCACCGGAGCGCCTGAGCCACCGACGGCTCCAGGTGCACCATGGCAGCTGTGATGTTCAGAGGAGAATCACATTCATCCTTAACACAGTTCATGTCCTGGATCGGGTTTCCAGGGAGGGCGTAGACCAGCACTCCGGAGGCGTTGGATTTGGCCATGGACTGAACCTGGAGGGAGAAACAGCCACGAAGGTGTGATGGTGAAGAATTCATGTGCAGGCAAAGTGTTTAAAACATAAGGGTCGTCAATTTTATAGTTTTAGTCATTTTTTAAGCAAAAATGTCAAATGTTTGTTGGTTTCAGCTTCTTAAATGTTAGGATTTGATCAACATTATATTGAAAAATAAATTGATTTAGAAAATTGTAGATTAATCACTAATAAAAAATGATTATTTGTTGCTCTCTTTGTATATAAAATGATATAATAATATAGAACAGTGGTTGCTGGATATTATTTTGCTGAACCTTGTAAGTCAGCGTCTGAACAAGAATCAGAAACCCGTCACAGACCTTAGTGAAGAAGGAGCAGTTTCCCTCGGACACCCAGGCCACAGCACCGGCCACAGATGAGGAGGGATCACATCCGTCTCCTGCATCCGTCAGCAGATACGACCCCTGACCCCAGCGGGCCGGGAGCCAGTCGTACCTGGCGTTCAGTCGCTTGATGATCACTGGCATGTTCCACCCTGTGAGATCAAAGTACAGATATCTGCCCGAACGTCTTTGTCTCTGTTCAACAAGCGAGTCAGAGAACAGGAAGCTACAGTCGGCGTTCTTACCCTCGGAGGTGAACACGGCCTGGGAGAGGCCACAGTTGTGACCCGTGCAGCCCCAGTAGTACAGCACCTTAGGGATCCAGTTCCCCAGAGCAAAGACCGGCACTGGAGAGAAGTGAAGTCTGGACAGAACCTCCTTGTGACTGTGGACACCAGCAGGAGATACAAGAGGAGAGGATTCTGTTCACGTTTCATATCGACACTCACAAGAAGATGCTGCACGGAAATGAGTTTAAAACCTTTTTTGGTACTTTTTGAAATGCAGAAATACAATATACTTTAGAATATTATCTTAAATACTTGCAATTGTCAATAAAGCCGAAGGAATGAAGTAACTGTGATACATTTGACGTGATAATAATCAATATCAACTGAAATTAAATTATCTAGATTTGTTACACGAGATCAACCATAAAAAAACATATGCTCTTGTAACTATACACACATATACTGTATATACACATATATATACATATATATATATATATATATATATATACATGTGTGTTTATGTGTGTAGTTTTTTAATATAGATTATATAAATGTATTATATATATATATATAAATATTTAGATATATATCATGATTTTGTACTTTTCTAATGTTACATCTGATCATTTTGGAATCAGCTGTAACTTAATAGAGTATTTTTACACTGTAGTGTTGGAGTATACTTTATAATATAATCTTAAATACTCCATGAGGTCTATAGAGATGTATCCTAATAGAGTATTTTTACACTATGGTGTTGGAGTATACTTTATAATATAATCTTAAATACTCAATGAGGTCTATAGAGATGTATCCTAATAGAGTATTTTTACACTATGGTGTTGTAGTATACTTTATATTATAATCTTAAATACTCCATGAGGTCTATAGAGATGTATCCTGATAGAGTATTTTTACACTGTAGAGTTGTAGTATACTTTATTATATAATCTTAAATACTCCATGAGGTCTATAGAGATGTATCCTAATAGAGTATTTTTACACTGTAGTGTTGGAGCATACTTTATAATATAATCTTAAATACTCCATGAGGTCTATAGAGATGTATCCTAATAGAGTATTTTTACACTATGGTGTTGGAGTATACTTTATAATATAATCTTATACTCCATGAGGTCTATAGAGATGTATCCTAATAGAGTATTTTTAGACTGTAGTATTGGAGTATACTTTATATTATAATCTTAAATACTCCATGAGGTCTACGGGGATGCGGAGCAGCAGCTTGTTTCTCCCCCGGCTCGGCTCTCCTCCCCCGGGTCACCTGTCACCGGCGGCCCGCTGCAGCTGCTCCCTCATCCACAGAGCATCGGACACGGAGGACTCGTCCAGGGACAGGAACAGGACCTGGGCCCGGGCCGGCAGCTCCCTCACCAGGCTGAGCAGCGAGGACTCGGAGCTCCACAGACTCTCCAGGAACCCGGACCGGTTGGTGAAGGCGTGGATCACCAGGCTCCCCTGCACCGCTCCGGGCTGGAAGGAGAACTCTCCGGCCAGAGTCGGGACCCTGAACGCGGCAGCGAGGTCCCCCGGCTCGGGCCCGGCGGAGCCACGGGGACCGGAGGGGTGTCTGCACCCCAGCGGCACCGTGTTGTCCCTGGAGCCCGGGAGCTGGTGCTCAGCCTCGGCCAGGCTGATCTTCTGCCTCGCTGTCCCCGCATGATCCCCGGTCACATGAGCTGTCAAAACAAGGAGGAGGCTCAGCAGCGCGGAGCCTGAACGCACCGCGGACATGATCCTGCGCACAGCGCGGGGCCCTGAACTCACCACGACCACACAACTCCCTGCATTTGTTTTAAAACTTGATTATCTTTAAAACATCTTCATCTCAAATGTTTCAATAGCTTCTTAAACAACTTCCTGAATCCTCCTCTTCCTCATCTGATGCGGGAGCAGGACCTGCTGCGGAGTACGGCGGCTGCTGGGGGACAAACAGCAAACCCCCCACTAAGCGGTTTAACGCAAGAAAGGGATTTTTCGTTGGTTGCAGATTATGTTGTTAGCGGCCACTAGATTAGGTATTAATTTACTATAATACTACTACTACTACTACTAACACTGCTACCACTACTACTACTACTACTACAACTACTACTACTACTACTACTACTACTACTCATAATAATAATAATAATAATAATAATAATAATAATAATAATAATAATAATAATAATAATAATAATAATAATAATAATAATAATAAAAATAGAAGTTGATTTATTAAGCACATTTTAAACAACCAGAGTTGATCCACTGCTGAACCTTAAAAACAAAAACATTCGGAAAAGTACAATAATTTAAATCAAATAAAATGAATTGCTAAATAAAGTGACGTGAAAACAACCTCAAATAATTAAGACAAGTGCATCAGTAAAATAAAATGAATAGCTTTATAAGTGCAACGTTTGAAGCTGGTGATTTGAAGCAGGAGCTTTTCTTGTTATAAAATATGTTCCTGATTGGATCTGATTCTGGATACTTCCACCTCCACATCTGGATTCTACACAGATGTTTTAAGTTTCACCTCTTTGGGAAATTATATTCCTATTCGTCTAAAGTGGTTGACAAACAACAATATTAAAACTTGGCAGAAAGCTGGTAAAACGTCACATTGTCCAACCTGGTACTTCAGAAACTCCTGTATAATATTCCGGGGTCCTAATGCATGGGACATAAACTAATTATTACATAATTGAAGTCCTGTGAGTCACTGGATAATGAGATGAGCATCGATCCACTTCATCCACTCCAGCTGAACCTTTGGAAAACTTGTTTTAAAACGACACTATGCAACTTTTCAAACCTTAAAGTAACACTATGTAACTTTTACTGAACAACAGCGCCCTCTACAGCCACATGCGGTGATGGTGGATAACACTCATGATCACCGGCTTTTCTGTTTTCTTCATATTTGAAAAGTTTCCTGCAGAATATTGGCGAAAAACTCTGTTTTTTAATAACTTCTGAGTCTTTTTAACTGATCCACAGTTCAGCTTCACTCTTCAACTCGCTGCAGCTGATTGTGAATCTGTGACTCTCGGTCAGTTCTCCTCACAGGAGATGGAACCCACTCACCAGAGATACACAGAACAGACGTTCAGGGAATGAAGGATGAAACTTTCTCCATGTTCACACTCACTCAATCATCAAACTAATATTGAAGCTGCTGTTTCAGGTTAAAAAGTTACATAGATCACATCTGGTCTGTTCAGCTCTAGTGTGTTGTAAAGGTTTTTGTTGTGTATGTAAAACATCTGTAAAGTTAAAAAGGCTCAAGTGTTAAACGTTAAAGGGACAGAAAATGCAGCTCGTCAGTTCGGCTTTAAAGAGACAGAGGCTGAAAAGAGGAGCTGCAGCGAAGAGTCTGAGGAAAGTGATGTTTTCTGAACATTAGAGAATTTAAACATTTTAAAGTAATAACACTGATGAAGATCATGAACCTAAATATGAGTCGAATATGTCTCCTTTTAAACAAAATGTGCCAAAGATCAAGTTATAGCTGTTAAATAGTTTTTTCTCCTGTTGTCGGACGGATTTTTGTATTAATAGTGTGAACAAGTTAATGTGTTGACTAGTTGTGTAAAATAAAAACAATACTCTTAACCACTAACATTTCTATTTGGAAGAGTATCCATTTTGTATGATTCAATAATGTATTTTTTTTACTTAATGTCTTAATTTTTTTGATAAAGTGTAATGTCATTAAATGACAAATAAAGAAAGCAAATAAAGTTTTTTTGTAGTTTTGTTTAAACTTCCTGATAATTGAAGGCTTGAAAGAGGTGGAGCTCCAGCTGATGAGTGTTAGGAATTTCAAACTTTTAACTATAGGTTGTGTCTGAAAGAACTCTTAATAATAAAGCTAGAGGTAGTTTTAGCTAGATATAATGCACATACAAATTAATTTAATAACCGTTGCTGTTTAGTGCCAATAATGTATCTTTTAGTTGTCCTCATAATTAACTTCTTGGATATTAAAGCATATTTTCATTAGCTGTATTCAACATCAGACAGAATTCAAGGAGCTGTCCTTTCTGGGGCAAAGTCAGTATGACATTGTTTAGTTTCGAGGATGCGAATGTTTACACATTCACAGTCAAGATTGTTTTGATGGAGCAGACACACAATAACACAATAATAGTTTCTCAAACCATAATGAATGACTCTTTTCATAAAGGCGGAAGGGGAGGTAGGAGCAGTGGGTCAATAACATAACCTTATACAAATCATTATTTTCAACCTTTCGCTTATCATATTTAATATTTGGAATTTGCTAAGAATGTTTGTACGTCACGAGGATGGTCAGTCTAACAGCTGTCCTGATAGGAGAGTCGAAGAGAGTTTTGTTATGGTTAAGTTGGTGCAGTCGAGATGGCTAGAGCAAGACACTTTCTACTCAAGGCTGAATTACGAGACAACATCAGACTGTCAGGGTAGATAGGGTTGCCCTAGCAACCGGTAGAGTAGCGTAGGTGCATGACGGAGAGCTGCTCCCTGTCACTTCCTGGATTCGGTGACAAGAGGCGTGGGACTGCGGCTGGACCAATAAGGGAGATCCAAAGTGATTTGCGGTGACTCCCCTCCAAATATTCATAACCAATCACATCAAATCTACTGTTATAACTATACCAAACCCCTTCTGTTCGGGGCCATTTTCATCTTCCTACTGCTAACTTAATTAGCATAGGCTGTGATAATTGTCCATAGCTATGAATAACTTTTCATTGTATCTTTAAATAAAACATTTGATTGAACCAAAATCTTGGATCGGCTTCTCTCATTATATAGGATAAAACAAACACGCCTTAACATGAGTCACAGAGAAACGCTTCCTTCACCTCTGAGTTTCAAGTTGGACATGATGACGTGTGATTAGTGAGAAGAGGCGGCTCTCAGAACAGAGCATCTTCAGCTCCGAGGGTCTGTTCCTTAAGGCTCCATTATGCTTCTACGTATCCGTTTCTCGGAGAGGGTTGCACGGAGAGCGGAGAGTCTTTTTGATTTTTACTTCTCCGACGACTCTACGTTGAAAACAATTCATCGCCAAACCCATAGGTGGCGCAACAGAAGACGAGCTCAGAGTAGCCTACCCCATTTGGGAAGAAGAAGTCCACGTGTGTCTGTTTACCTCTGTCTCCCACACACTGAACCATGGCAACTAACAGAACTAAATAAAGTGACACCCAGCGGGTCAAAATGCTGATGTAATCGTTTCTTAGCGCAGCGGTTCCCCGGTCTTGTTTCCGAACTGTGTTGCTGATTCCACAGCTTAAAGCTCCGTGTAGCTGGAAGCTAGACGGAGCTAGCTCCCCCCAGCTTCCACACACAGTCAGCAGGGACTCCCGGCACTAACTACTACTACCCAGTGTTTGCTTCTAACCTGGTGGTATTATAGAAACAGTGTCATGATAGAAGTGGAATTAAAGTCGTGACGGCAAGTTTTTGCACTGTTACCACCGCAGTTAGCATGGTGGCTAGCCCGCTAGCCTAGCCCGCTAGCACCGTTTTGAAAGCTCGTTTTAACCGTATGTGACTGTGCACACATGCCGTCAGTGCTCTAACGAGCCACCGTCAGCCGGACAACTCCGCTGGCTTAACACACACGTCACATTAATCGTAGAATCGTAGTTGTGTTTGGGTTTATTGTCAAGCAGGAAGTTTAAGGTCCGGAAATGTGAAATCCGGAAATGACATCGTAGGGAAATGATGTCGTTCGCGGACCAATCACAGCCAAGAGCTGTCCGTGGGCTCTCCGACATAAAGATGGACAGTTAGAAAAATCAGAGGTGCACGAAAAGCTCTCCGAGGCGCTCGGAGAGGGCGTTCCACGACGGATAGGGCGGTCTTATCTGTCCGTTTTAGAAAAGACGGACAAGCATAAATTGGCCTTTAGGGAGACGTCTTCACCTGGACCTCAGGGTCACGTCTTGAGGGGAAATGCAAATGGCCGCTGGTGCAGGTCGAGTGTGGGAGGTGATACTTTGCATCAGACGTTACCTCCTGTGCACGTTCATGAAACAGGAGCAAGTGTAATGGAAACACTGAAGCAGTAGAAAAATAGAAATTTAATCATGGACTTGAATTCAGTATCACATTGGTTCTGGCAGAACAACAAGTAAGAGGCGGGCGTCATTTGTAGAAGATGAGAAAAGACGACATGATGATGTATCCGGGATTCTTAGAGGGATTAGGATGCTTCTCCTCGAACAGACCAAAGTAGACGACTGTGTTGGATTCAGATCCGCTCAAGTCCAACTGAGAGAGGACAGAGACAGAGACAGGATTAGATATTAGTTAAACGATAGTTATTTAAAGCTGCGTAAAATCATGCACTGAAGTCTGGACCCTTTCCTGAGGAGCTGCATGTGGGAACGCAAATGTCCAACCTGGACAATCTACTGCTGCATCTTTATATGTGAAAGACAAACTCCAGGAGAAAGTCTGGACCAAATTTTCTAGACATTTCAAGACACAAACACCGATTCACATCTCTAGTTTCCAGTCGATCTAAGCTGCACACTCAAGGAACCAGCTTCACATGAGAGAAACACGTGGTGATTACATCAAGAGTCTCTCTGGTCTATAACTGAATGATGAAGTGCTCCTTAAATCTAATGATCTTCCTTCACTCTCACTTCAGTCTGACTTCCAGCATGTGGAGAGTGGCACTATAGGTGACTGTGGTGACGGACCTGTTCGGTGATGTCCGCCCTCCAGGGGCTGACCTGGAGCCCGTCACACCAGCCCCCCCGCCCGTACAGCCACGTCCCGTGTTCGTTTGGCACCGCCCCCTCTGTCACTCGCATGGCGCAGCCCAGAGGAGAGCCTGGGGGTTCCACCACAGGAATAACAAAAAGAAGTCAAACAACGACAGTCAGTGCAGAGAAATTAACATTTAATCTGTGATTCAGTGACCATCGAAAATGATAAAAGCTCAATTTGAACATTTAGGTTAATTATCAAGCAATTATTATCAGGATCCAGCTTCTCAAAGATTAGTATTTCCTGAAAATGTCGGTTTTACAGGTTTATAAATGAAAAATCTTTGGTTTTAGAGAATTGGCTGGAAAAACACAGAATTTAAAGATATCAACTCAGGCTCTAAGAACTTTTGATAGAAAATTATCTCTATATTCCGACTTCATGAGACTAAAAGATGAATTGAAAAAGTCAACGAGAGATTAATGACAGTTAGAGAAACTGATCACGTGACGAGATGGAGAAGCAGCTGAGATCAGAACCTGTCACTCGCCTGCAGAGTCAAATATGCGCGTGTTGTTGAACGCAGCGTTGATCAGGAAGTGGTGGGAGGTCACACAGAATTCCCCGCAGCGGTTGTCGTCGCTGCCGTGACCCGTGATGACGGCGTAGAGCTCCACCTGCGAACAGACGGACACACGGCTGCTGAGTCGCTCCACAGAGGAGGGGGGGCTCAACAGTCACTTATGGGTCTGTTACCTTCATGGCTGAGGGGGGGACCAGGAATTTGATTGGCTGGAATCGCTTGTTGTAGTTTTTGTCAAAGGTCCCGCCGCCGTACAGTGACATCACTCGGAAGGGGCGGAGCTTCTCCGTGTGGTTATCTGTGTCACCAAAGAGACAAATATGATATTTGACAACCATTAGATAAACTAATTGATTGATTTGTCGTAGGAATAATCAACCTTTCATTCAATAATGAAAATAATCAGTAGTTAAAGCCCTATACGGAAATAATACAGTTTTACACATACACATTATTACTTTTATAGTCTAGTTTAAGTATCAAATTCACAGTCAGAGTGTCCTTGTTCCAGACGAGTTCCAGTAACTATTCACCGACTGTTCCTTCCTGCAGAGAAATTCCTGTTTCCTGCTTTTAAAGAAAAATCCTCCGGTGACAGAGAAATGGGCAGAAAATGTTCTGAGGTGTCGTTAGTTCAGTCGCATTTCTCCGTCCTCACAGAGGAAGAGTTCAGATCAGAGCAGGAAGTTTCCTCCGAGTGTCGACAGAACAACCATCAGATCCACTTTCCAGTGTCCAGAGTGTTACAGGCAATACTGAGCTGCACTTTTTCAGCTGTGACGACTACGGACCTGAGATGCTTCCTCAGTGACTAATTATAAATGAGCCAAACAACCTGTTCACCCACAAACATCATGAATCGCTCTCGGGATCCGAACCTGTGTGATTGCTGACACTGAATCTCAGGTTGAGGGAAACGATCCAAGGCATCGCCCACGGCGGCGTCTTCATGGTGAAGGTGCATGTGTGGCTGTCCAGCAGCGGGATGAGGGGAGACACATCTGTGAGCCAGCGACCGATTCCTCTGTCAAAACAACACAAACACACTCATACACATCAGATTTAATAACAGGATCCAGTCATTTCTAAATAATGGGTGGAATAAGGGCTGAGTGGAGTCTAAGGTTACCCAACACAGACTTAAAACAGAATAGTGTAACATCTCCGTGGGCATCGAACCTGCGGAAGGCGGTGATCCAGCGGCTCAGCTCCATGTTGCAGTACGGCCCGAGGTGATCGCAGCAGACGAACAGCTGCACCGTGTGATCCCAGTGAGCGCAGGACGAGTCCCTGCTGCCGGGACACGACAGGGACGCGTCCAGCTCCAGTTTGTCAAAGTCCAACGAGCCTGCAGCGAAACATGTTGGGATTTCTAATTTTTAACTATAGGTTGTGGCTGATGGAATTCTAACAATAAAGATAGGAATAGTTTTAGCTAGATATTATGCTTCATACAAATGATTTTAATAACTGTTGCTATTTAGTGCCAATAATGAATCTTTTTACTTGTTCTGATACTTAACTTTTTGATATTCAAGCGTAACTCCCTCAGATTCAATAAACTCACACAGAGATCCAGGAACTGTCCCTTCTGGGGCAAAGTCAGTATGACATTGTTTGGGTTTCGAAGATGCGAATGTTTACACAGTCAGGTTTGTTTTGATATAGCTGAAACATAATAATCTTTTCTCCAATTGTAAACACCTTTGGCCGACATTGCATCTGTGGTTCAAGGACTTTTATGAAGTAAACAGGTTGCCTAGCAACTAAAGCGTCATTGGGAGTTTCTTCCTTTTCACTTCCGTATACCAAATGCCAGGAGGATGGATTACGCCTGCGCACTTCCGAGGAGGAGGAACGAAGATCTACTGTATAAAATGGACAGACGCCGGATGTTCATCGCGCTCTGATTCACCTAATGTACTGGAAGCCCATTGCTTTTGCTTTAACCTGTTCATCGTCTCTTAATAAATTCTTGATTGAGCAAACCGAGTTCGGCTCTACTTCTCTAAAAGGATAAAAGAACACGTTTCAACAAACACAAGGTTCAAAACCCCATATCACACACAATCAGACACACACAGACACACACACACACACACACACACACTCTGCTGCTGAGGTCACCTGACGGCAGCTCGACTGCAGCCACTGCTCCTTTGTCTCCCTGCATCGGGACTTTGTCGAAGACAGAAACGACCTCGGCCCGAGTTTGAAGTTTGTCCTGAAGATCTGAAGAGAAGTCAAACCTGTGGAGGGAAAAAATACATTTCACATACATGTGTGTAAACTTTTAAAAACAAATATGTATGAGGGTTTTGGATTACGATTATTGTTACTCTTTGTGTCAGTGTTTAAAGTTAAAAACTAAATTTTAAGATTTGGAAACTAAACCTTTTTCAAGAAATGATATCTAACGAGTCTTTGTCTAGTTTCTAACTTCATGTTGATCTTTGTAAACACTTCCTAGTTTCCTATCTTGATGGTCCTGGACTTTCCCCTCAGGAAATAATCCTCCAGCATCTGAAGTTCCTACAGTATTTTAATTTGAGGAAATGACAGTTCTCAGAATATCATGTCTTCCTCATTTGGTCCTTCACAACCCACCATGAACCAAATGATAAAAGCTACAACAAAAAATATTTCTTTTAGAAATAAATTATTCTATTTTCTGAATAAAGAAATAACATTTACTCATGTGCAGTTGATTTAATTTAAATGTTAGTGAGACATTGAACAGCTCGTGTTATTTTCCTCCTTGACAGATAAAATGAATTTAAATAAATCGATGTGTATCTTCGTGCTCTCACCACTGCGCCTGCCAGTTGATGAAGCTGAACGTGGGGTAAAGAAACGAGCCCATCTCCGCCAGCGCCCCCTGTTGGTCAATACCGATGAAGAAGTTAGGAGATGGGGTTATCTGGAAGGACACATTGACCTTCTGTCCAGACCTACAAGACAAATTAAGCAGAGGTGTCAAAAGTATTCACATTCATTACTCAAGGAGAAGTATAGATACTAGGGTTTAAAAATACTTTTGTAGAAGTTGAAGTATCAACTCAAGCTTTTTACTTATGTAAAAGTGTATAAGTACTGGTTTCAAAACTACTTAAAGTATAATAGTAAAAGTAATGTAAGGGAAAAACATTTTCCATTAAGGACAAACTCTTAAGCCGCGTCTCAGGGGCCTATAGTGCACTACCCCCCCTCCTCCTTTAAAAAAACTGTTTTCTAAAGACCATTATGACTATCATGTTATATTAAATGTTATGTTGAAAAATGTGGGATGCACTAGGCTACCTGTTTCAGCTGCATATATGCCTATTGAAAATCATCACATTTTATTACAATGCAAATACATTAGAGTATTATATGTGTACCACTGAGCATTAACATGCGTTTCATGGAGCGGAAGACATGATAACTAGTTGCCAATAAGTATTGTAATAATGCAAAAAGTCAAACTTCAGTGGAATGTTATCAATAACCTATATTGGAAGAGACCTTGAGACCTTTGGACTCAATCCTGTATTTACAACACTACCAATTGGCTTTGTTCAGCCGCAAAAGCAGCAGGTTCTCAAAGTTATTTGAGCCTATGCCTGCTCTTCCTGGCCTGAAGATGAGTTCTGCAACACTAAACAGTCTTTCACAGGCTGCTGAGGCAGGGAGTGCAGTATTAAACTTAAGTGATACATGGCACACAGCTGGGAAGGACTTCAGTACATCCACTGTGTCTCCGGGTAAACCCGCTGAACCCCACACGCGATATGGATTGGGGATTGCAATTATTTCCCATAATCGCGGGTCATATTTATTATCATTTATTAATTTTTTGATGCGGGCCAATTAAAAATGGATGGCGGGCCGCAGTGGGCCCGCTGGCCGTAGTTTGGACACCCCTGATCTAGAGGAAGTAAAAGTTGTACCAAGGTTTCCGTAGGTGAACCTGCGGAAGGACTATTACCGGTTCAGCCTGATTCGACTCTGGTGCTTAGGGTCTCGTGCTGCGCCCCAGGGCCGAGGGGTCAGTGTGTGTGGGTTGCAGTGGTGTATAAAGTACTTGAAAGCCATACTTGAGTAAAAGTACAGATATATTACCTGAAAGTGACTTCGGTAAAAGTAGTCACCCGTCAGAAAATGACTTGAGTAAAAGTCTTAAAGTAGCTCATATTAAAAGTACTCAAGTATCAAAAGTATCTGGTGTTGAAATGTACTTAAGTATCAAAAGTAAAAGTACAAGTACAAAAAATTTAAAATGCAAAGTGCTTTTTATAGTAGGCCTATACAGACACAAAACAACCCAAAATGTTTCTCCTCAAGATTTATCTCAACTGACTGATAAATTATAACGACAATATGAATATAATGTATATAATGTATAATTTACAAATTTTGAACCCGAGTTGAGAGAGAGAGAGAGAGAGAGAGAGAGATAGAGAGAGAGAGAGAGAGAGTGAGAGAGAGAGAGGTGCGCCGTGCGTAGAGGTGTGCTGCGCCAACCTCCGTTGCTCAAGTAACGAGCCATGGCGGATGCTGCGAGGACGGTGGCTTAAGGCCAATTTATGCTTCTACGTCTTTTCTAAAACGGACAGATAAGACCGCCCTATCCGTCGTGGAACGCCCTCTCCGAGCGCCTCGGAGAGCTTTTCGTACAACTCTGATTTTTCTAACTGTCCGTGTTTATGTCGGAGAGCCCACGGACAGACCTTGGCTGTGATTGGTCCGCGAACGACATAATTTCCCTACGACGTCATTTCCGGATTTCACATTTCCGGACCTTAAACGTCCTGCTTGACAGCTAACCCAAACACAACTACGATTCTACGATTAATGTGACGTGTGTGTTAAGCCAGCGGAGTTGTCCGGCTGAAGGTGGCTCGTTAGAGCACTGAGGGCATGTGTGCACGGTCACATACGGTTATAACAAGCTTTCAAAACGCCGCTAGCGGGCTAGGCTAGCGGGCTAGCCACCATGCTAACTGCGGTGGTAACAGTGCAAGAACCCGCCGTCACGACTTTAATTCCACTTCTATCATGACACTGTTTCTATAATACCGTCAGGTTAGAAGCAAACACTGGGTAGTAGTTAGTGTCGGGAGTGCCTGCTGTCTGTGTGTGGAAGCTGGGGGGGAGCTAGCTAGCTCCGTGTAGCCTCAAGCAGATTCAAGCTGTGGAATCAGCAACACAGTTCGGAAACAAGACCGGGGAACCGCTGCGCTAAGAAACGATTACATCAGCATCTTGACACGCTGGGTGTCACTTTATTTAGTTCTGTTAGTTGCCATGGTTCAGTGTGTGGGAGGCAAGCTAACATGTCAACAGAGACACGTGGACTTCTTCTTCCCATAAATGGGGTAGGCTTCTCTGAGCTCGTCTTCCGTTGTGCCACCTATGGGTTTGGCGGTGAATTGTTTTCAACGTACAGTGGTCGGAGAGGTAAAAATCAAAAAGACTCTCCACTCTCCGTGCAACCCTCTCCGAGAAACGGATACGTAGAAGCATAATTGAGCCTTTACGCCGCGCGCAGCTCTGGCTTGGCTCTCCTCTTTTTTCTGAACCCTCCGGTGCGGTTGTGTTCCAAAATTAAATCGGAGTAACGAGGCTATTTTAAAAACGTAAGGAGTAGAAAGTACAGATATTTGCGTGAAAATATAAGGAGTAGAAGTAAAAAGTCGTTTGAAAAATAAATACTCCAGTAAAGTATAGATACCCAAAATTTCTACTTAAGTAAGATAACGAAGTATTTGTACTTCGTTACTTGACACCTCTGAAATTAAGAGTCATAATTACCAGACAAACGCTTAATTTACCTTAAAAAATACAATTGAGATGAAATCATTTAAAAAATAAATAGACTAAGTGTCTCAAGAGACTTTAAATCAGTAGAGATGCTAGTTTTCACTCAGACTTGAGAGGATCACAACTTTAACCTTTTAGAAAGGAACAGTTAATTAGAAGGACGTTAAGCATCAACATCTGGGGATTTAATCCCGACAGTGAGCCGCTCTCACCGGAGCGCCTGAGCCACCGACGGCTCCAGGTGCACCATGGCAGCTGTGATGTTCAGAGGCGAATCACATTCATCCTTAACACAGTTCATGTCCTGGATCGGGTTTCCAGGGAGGGCGTAGACCAGCACTCCGGAGGCGTTGGATTTGGCCATGGACTGAACCTGGAGGGAGAAACAGCCACGAAGGTCTGATGGTGAAGAATTCATGTGCAGGCAAAGTGTTTTAAAACATGAGAGTCAGCTAAAATGTCAAATGTTTGTTGGTTTTAGCATTTTAAATGTTAAGAAAAAAGCATTTATTTGTAATTTGCATGGGAGTTGCCAGAGAAAACCTTTTGTAAAAATTTGTTTTTACATAAAATTATGATAAAATTATATAATAATATGGAAGTTTTACTAAATTAACACAAAAAAACTTAACTTTAATAAACAGTGGTTGCTTGATATAGTTAAGCTGAACCTTGTAAGTACAAGAAGCAGAAACTCGTCACAGACCTTAGTGAAGAAGGAGCAGTTTCCCTCGGACACCCAGGCCACGGCACCGGCCACAGCCGAGGAGGGATCACATCCGTCTCCTGCATCCGTCAGCAGATACGACCCATTATCCCAGCGGGCCCAGAGCCAGTCGTACCTGGCATTCAGTCGCTTGATGATCACTGGCATGTTCCACCCTGTGAGATCAAAGTACAGATACACTCCTGATCAAAATCTTAAGACCAGTTAAAAAATTGCATGAATTTACATTTTGCACTGTTCTGATCTTAGGAAGGTTCTAAGTAGAGCTTCAAAATGCAAAAAGAAGAAATGGGAACAAGAGACCAAAAGTTGTGAGCAGGCAATTTATTGAAAACAACAATTTAACTCAAATAGGCTGTTCATCAGCTGATCAAGAGTTTAAGACCACAGCCTTTAAAAGCCAAAATCTGTGCAAAAATTTGGATTCCATGTCATTTCCTGTCAAGTAATCACACTGTGAAGATCTCTTGATGGCAAAGGCAAAAAAGGTCACCGTCTTTGAACGTGGTAGGATTGTATAAACAAGGCCTCTCACAACGTGCCATCGCTGCTGAGGTTGGACCCAGTAAGACAGTCATTGTGCATTTCTTAAAAGATCCTCAGGGTTATGGAACAAAAAAATCAAGTGGTAGACCCAAAGAAATCTCACCGGCGCTGACCCGGAGGACCCGAAAGGCTGTCCGTCAAGACACGGGACGATCCTCGTCCCAAATTAAGGCCATTACTGGTGCTGACTGCAGCCCAATAACCATCAGACGGCATCTGCGAAGGAAGGGCTTCAAAAACAAGAAACGTCTTCAAAGGCCACGTCTCCTTCAAAGCCACAAAATTGCCCGTTTAGACTTTGCAAGGGAGCACCAAACATGGGACATTCAAAGGTGGAAGAAAGTTTTATTCTCTGACCAGAAAAACTGTAACCTTGAGGTTCCTGATGGCTTCCAACGTTACTGGCATGACAAGGAGATGCCACCTGAGATGTTTTCTACGCGGCACAGTGGAGGGGGCGCCATCATGATCTGGGGTGCTTTTTCCTTCAATGGAACAATGGAGCTCCAGGTTGTGCAGGAGCGTCAAACAGCAGCTGGCTGTGTGGAGATGTTGCAGCGGGCGTCCCTCATGACTGAGGGCCCTCGTCTGTGTGGTAACCACTGGGTTCCTCAGCAGGACAACGCTCCAATTCACAATGCCCGTCTGACCAAGACTTTTTTCCAGGAGAATAACATCACTCTTTTGGACCATCCTGCGTGTTCCCCTGATCTTAATCCAATTGAGAACATTTGGGGATGGATGGCAAGGGAAGTTTACAAAAATGGAATTCAGTTCCAGACAGTGGATGCCCTTCGTGAAGCCATCTTCACCACTTGGCGCAACATTCGCACTAGCCTTTTGGAAACACTTGCATCAAGCATGCCCAAAACGAATTTTTGAAGTGATCAACAATAATGGTGGAGCTACTCATTACTGAGTCCGTTTTTGACACTTTAATTTCTGTTTTAGGAGGGTTTTGTTTTTTTTTGAGCTGTGGTCTTAAACTTTTGATCAGCTGATGAACAGCCTACTTCAGTTAAATTGTTGATTTCAATAAATTGCTTGCGCTCAACTTTTGGTCTCTTGTTCCCAATTCTTCTTTTTGCATTTAGCTTTTTGAAGCTCTACTTAGAACCTTCCTAAGATCCAACAGTGCAAAATGCAAATTCATGCAATTTTTTAACTCGTCTTAAGATTTTGATCAGGAGTGTATCTGCCCGACCGTCTTTGTCTCTGCTCAACAAGCGAGTCAGAGAACAGGAAGCTACAGACCTCAGCTCATTTCAGTGTTCTTACCCTCGGAGGTGAACACGGCCTGGGAGAGGCCACAGTTGGGTGCAGCCGTGCAGCTCCAGTAGTACAGCACCTTAGGGATCCAGTTCCCCAGAGCGAAGACCGGCACTGGAGAGAAGTGAAGTCTGGACAGAACCTCCTTGTGACTGCAGACACCAGCAGGAGATACAAGAGGAGAGGAGAGGATTCTGTTCATGTTTCATATCCACACTCACAAGAAGATGCTGCACAGCCATGAGTTTAAAACCTTTTTGGTACTTTTTGTAAGGCAGAAGTACAATATACTTTAGAATATTATCTTAAATACTTCCACTGGTCAATAAAGCTGAAGGAATAACAATAACTGTGATACATTTATTGCGATAATAATCAATATCAACTAGATTTGTTTCACGAGATCACCCAGTACTACATAAAGAACATATGCTCCTGTACCTATACACACATATACTGTATATACACATATATATAAATACACATGTTTATGTGTGTGTGTGTAGTTTTGTAACATAGATTATTTTATTTATTATATATATTTAGATATTGATCATGATTTTGTACTTTTTCAAATGTTACATCTGATCATCTTGGAATCAGCTGTAACTTAATAAAGTATTTTTAGACTTTAGTTTTGGAGTATACTTTATAATATAATCTTAAATACTCCATGAGGTCTATAGAGATGTATCCTAATAGAGTATTTTTAGACTGTAGTATTGGAGTATACTTTATAATATAATCTTAAATACTCCATGAGGCTTATAGAGATGTATCCTAATAGAGTATTTTTACACTGTAGTATTGGAGTATACTTTATAATATAATCTTAAATACTCCATGAGGTCTACAGGGATGCGGAGCAGCAGCTTGTTTCTCCCCCGGCTCGGCTCTCCTCCCCCGGGTCACCTGTCGCCGGCGGCCCGCTGCAGCTGCTCCCTCATCCACAGAGCATCGGACACGGAGGACTCGTCCAGGGACAGGAACAGGACCTGGGCCCGGGCCGGCAGCTCCCGCACCAGGCTGAGCAGCGAGGACTCGGAGCTCCACAGACTCTCCAGGAACCCGGACCGGTTGGTGAAGGCGTGGATCACCAGGCTCCCCTGCACCGCTCCGGGCTGGAAGGAGAACTCTCCGCCCAGAGTCGGGACCCTGAACGCGGCGGCGAGGTCCCCCGGCTCGGGCCCGCCGGAGCACCGAGGCAGACGATCAGCCTCGGCCAGGCTGATCTTCTGCCTCGGTGTCCCCGCATGAACCCCGGTCACATGAGCTGTCACAACAAGGAGGAGGCTCAGCAGCGCGGAGCCTGAACGCACCGCGGACATGATCCTGCGCACAGCGCGGGGCCCTGAACTCACCACGACCACACAACTCCCTGCATTTGTTTTAAAACTTGATTATCTTTAAAACATATTTATCGCAAATGTCGCAGCTTCTTAAACAACTTCCTGAATCTTCCTCTTCCTCATCTGATGCGAGGGCAGGACCTGCTGCTGAGTACGGCGGCTGCGGGGGGACAAACAGCAAACCTTAGGTTTTAACTTACTATAATAGTATAATACTACTACTACTACTACTACTACTACTACTACTACTACTTTAATTATAATAATAATAATTATTATAATAATAACAGAAGTTGATTTATGAAGCACATTTTAAACAACCAGAGTTAACCCACTGCTGAGCAATAAAAACAAAAACATTCGGAAAAGTACAAGAATTTAAATAAAATAAAATCAATTGCTAAATAAAGTGACGTGAAAACAACCTCAAAGAATTAAGACAAGTGCATCAATCAAATAAAATGAATAGCTTTATAAGTGCAACGTTTGAAGCTGGTTATTTGAAGCTGGATCTTTACTTGTTATGAAGTATTTTTACTGAGGGATCTGATTCTGGATACTTCCACCTCCACATCTGGATTCTATACAGATGTTTTAAGTTTCACCTCTTTGGGAAATTATTTCCCTACTCGTCTAAAGTGCTTCAGCTTCAGTTTTGTTCTCAGGTTGACAAACAACAATATTAAAACTTGGCAGAAAGCTGGTAAAACGTCACATTTTCCAACCTGGTACTTCAGAAACTCCGGTATAATATTCCTGGGTCCTAATGCATGGGACATAAACTAATTATAACATAATTGAAGTTCTGTGAGTCACTGGATAATGAGACGAGCATCGATCCACTTCATCCACTCCAGCTGTGCGTAAAAGCGCAAAAGGAGCGTTGAAGGATCCTTGTGGCGAACTGAGGCATCGTCTTCTTCTTCTTCTTCTCTCTCTCTCGACGTTAAGAAAGAGCCGAGCAGAGACGTGGAAACTACCTGCACATGTATTTTTCTTATCTTACTCGGGCTAAAGGGAACGAGAAGGCGTTTGATATTTCCATGCAGAGTCATTTTACGCACGGTTTGTGATGATGGAGATGGTGAAACTTGTTGTGATTGTTCTGCTGCTGCTGACAAATGTTTTCTGTCAAGATGTGGAAAACTGGAGAGGAGCCAGAGAAGAGGTGAGACTCCAGCATCTTCACATTTATTAGGATTCACAACCGATATCAGGATGTTTGGTAAACAGACAATACACTATAACCATTGTCTTTTCTGTTTAAAGCCTCTTGGACAGATGATTTATTTCACTTTTTGACTTGAATATAAAAATATTCATAATATTCAGTCTCTGTTTTTCCTCCTTTGTCTCATTGAAGAACAAATGGCCAAACTCTGAAGTCATTGAAGATGTTTTCGTGAGACTGATCAGAAAACCAGGACCACGCCAGTATCTGAGACTCACGGGGAAGAAAGACTCTGGTAGGAATATTTATTAATTAATTTAATTATTTACATATAAACAAATTAACTTTATCTAGGTCTAATGAGACAGATCACTGATTTATTGTCATTATATAAACAGGGAAAATACAGCCAGCACATAAACGTAAGTAGCCAATTAATAAATCATTTTGCTTTATTTTGGATTTTTCAGTGAGTTGCACTTTTTGCAGTTTTGACAGAAGCTGCTTGTTTTTCGTCCCCAGGACACAAATTCCAAACCTTCGTGGGTCTGATGGGGAAACGGAGCTTTGAGGATGAAGGTATGATTTTATTCAACTGCCACAAGAGAAACAAAACAAGTGTCATGTCAGTGGAAATCTGCCTGGTAACAGCTGACCTCATCCCTGCAGGCTTCATGGGAGCTGCACAGAGGAGCGAGGATTACTGAGCAGAAAACATCTGTTTCTCTACTTCGATTCATCTCAGATCAACAAGAAGAAGTTTGTGTTTTCAGTTTGTCGTTGTTTCATGAAAATGTCTCATTGAATAGTTTGACACTGGGGGACACCAGCGACATCTAGTGGCAGAATACTGTAAACACTGGAAGTTAAACAACAGTGATACTTGAATGGTGCATAATTATTATGATGTAAAACTCACTTTATAATAAAACCATCTCACTCTTCGTTATCATCACAGGTTTATTAAGTGACTTTGTACAATACAAATGAAAAATAAAATTAAAAATACAGAGATGGAGTACATAGCCAAAGCAAATCGCGGTGTCGACTCTTCATTTCCCACTTTTCATTTTCCGCAGAGTGACTGAAATATTGTCCAGGATGTTATTTGTAAAAGTGTGTATGGATTTGTGTGTTACTGTTTTCATCCAGAGCACCGGACGCTGCTGTTAAAAGTCTCTGAGATTCTTTTTTTTTCTAAACATACAAAAGAAGTTATGACTTCAGCTGGCTCGGTGTATATATATAAAAATAAACTAAAGTGAAGTATAACACTTATGACATTATAAATGGTGGTTCCAAGGCTACTGGAGACAGCGAAACACAGGATAAAGAAAGCGTTACATGTCAAAAAAAATAAAAGAAGAGAAGAAGCTTTAGCCATTAAAAAAAAAAAAAAAATCCATCAAAAAAAAGGCCCAAGGTGCATTTTTTCCTCGTTTTTCTCAAATTCATGATTTTCAGTTGACACTATTTCATGATTGGCTTGGTTGAGTCGCCCTCACAGGAGCGACGGCTCACCAGGTACACTCAAAAAGAAAAAGAAGGATTAATTAATGCCTTGTCCTCTGGGTTTAATACACGGTCGACGATCAGGTTAATATTCACTGAATGTTACGGTCACTTTTTGCTGTAAACAAATAGAATTCACCAGAACTTGATTGTACAACAGTCAGACGTAACTCAGCTCTCTTCTCCATCTCACCTCCATTAAAACTACACGTCAGTGGTTTCAAAGCAACCGTGGGGGTTTGGGGGGGGTAGGAAGAGCAGCAGGTGGGGGGGCGCGGGGACAGTATTCAGTTAAAACAACAACAATAATAACATCAATAATAATAATAATAATTAAAATAATGTGGGTTTGGCCTTTCTAACGTGGGGTTATTTTAATTGGCTGTTAAGGTAAACACATTCTTCGATGATGATGAGTCCCGAGGCAGTGAAGGGGGAGGGGCTTCTGTGATGGCGATTCTGACTGTACATGTAGACCCGTCTCCACCGCCTACCCCCCACCCACATACCTACATATACTCCCAGTGACCCCCTCTAGTGGGTGGGAGCAGGAGCACAGCTGTGCTGGCAGACAGAGCGGAAAGGAAGAGGATGAAGAGGAGGATGAAGAGGAGGAAGATGAGGGTAATGTCAGCACCACACACTGGTGACCTGACCGGCAACGTTGGCAAACAAATACAACTCGAGTTGGGGGGGGTCCTGCCGACTTTAAAAGATCTTGCCTTTCTTTTTGTTCTTCTCCAGAGTCCTGAGAGAGAAGGAGATATAACCAGTTAGGTGTTAATTAACATTTCAGCTCTGTTAGATCTATAAGTAACAAATAAATACATCACTTTATAGGTCCTGTCTGATATGGATGATAGATAAACACCCACACAGTTCTGAATGATGCAGTTATATCCTGTATATCTAAGTAAAGGTCATCTATAGCAGGGACTCCTTTGATTTTAGCTTGTGTGTCAGGCCTGGTTTGTTTTTTACCTGCCACTCTTACAGAATCCTGAACGCTAACGGCTTGATGTTCAGAACGGTTTCAGGAACTTTAGATTCTTATCCATCCCATAATAACTTCAGGGAGGCATCTGATCAGCCCCAAATTCCTCCTGCGACAGGACAACAAGCCCGAACACAAGCTGGAGTCAAAGAGAACAAGGAGTCTAGCAACAGATGGTGAGAACCCTGCAGAGCCCGGATCTCCACGTGGATCTGGCATCACATGAGGAGACTAAATCCACAGAAGAACTGAGGCCAAGAACCTTGAAGGGAAACTATTATCTGAAGTTTGTATGAAGTTAATTGGTAAATAAGGATAATTCACTGCATTTCCTTTAATGAATCCTTATTTTAGTTTTGGTGCCTTGAGCTTTTGATCTAAACAAACCCTGCAAAGCCAGTGTGTTGATTTGTGCACGAGACAGGAGTGCATGCAGACACCTGACCATGGAACGTGTGACAGTGACTTGTACCTGGAGGCCTCGAGTTTCTGCTGCTCCTGGCGCTGATGGGCCTCCCAGTTCGCTCTCTCGTCCTCGAACACGCGTCTCTTCTCCTCCAGCTCTTTGTGCTGCGCCTCCAGGTTCCTCTTCATCTGTTCATGGCGTCTCTGAAGCTGCAGAGACACAGGCAGGTCGGGGGAATCAGTGAAAAAAAAACGTGAAGTACACAGCTTATACCCTCAAAATGTATCCTGCACACAGAGAAACAGGCTTCAACACACGATCACAGACAGATTAAAGTGGTGAGTGTCAGTTAATTCGCTGCTGGGAGAGAAATTAACAGCAGATTCAACAGAAAAAGAAATGTGAAAACACTTCTGCAAACTTAAAGCTCAAGAAAATCAACATTATAACTTCCTGTGAAATTCAGGCAAAAATGAGTGTGATGCTGACGTGACCTTTTCCTTTTAACTCTGTGTCACATTACCATGTTGAATATATTTTCTATGCACATAAAACAAGTCATTACAACATTATTGATGCATCTTTCATTTATCTACAATATTATTAGATTTGCTTTCACAAACTCTTCATGGATCATTAAAGAGGAATCGCTCATATCGGCAGTAGACGAGATAATATTCAGTTTGTGTAAAAGCCCGTCTGGTGTAAACAAGTTAATATTCATGTTCCTGCTAAGGTTTGTAATGAAATCTAATTTTATTGCAAAAATCTCAACACATGGAAATAATAAGAGACGGTTAACTGCTCCATGTGAAAAACACATATTTCTACCGACATGTTTAAGTCTGTATGAACGTTGACATGCAAACAGCCCTTATCTGAGATCTGCTTGGAGGAGGAACTAACAAGCAGAACATCCATTCTCACAGATCAACAACTGTTACACAACCAACCACTGAACCACGCGAGCACATGACCGAGGAAGATGTTCAGATAGAGGAGGAGCTTCACCTCTGCTTCGGAGTCTTTGAGCTTCTGCACTTTTTCTTTGACTTTCATCTCGAACACTTGCTCCATCTCCATCTCCATCTTCTTCATCTTAGAGACGTGCTCTCGCCTCTCCTCCTCCATCTGGGCCAGAGGACTCCTGCAGGGGGAAGACGGGAGCACAAACACACGCTTATTAATAAACTGTGAAATATGAAAAGCCTCAGTTTCTTTCTCCCAAGGGTTTGATAATGACGTCTTGGGATTTATGGCCGTATTTTGTTTTATAAACAAGCAGGAGAAAAGCTGCTCTGGCTTTGAACAGTGGAACACAAGCCTTTGAATCAAATTTCAAAATCTGATTTACTTCCGTACTTTCCTCTCTACACAGCGGCCAGAAAAAACAAGGAACTACCTCTAAAATCTGTGCAGTAGAAGCTTTGTAAAAATATATAACAGTGTTGAGACATATAACTTTACCCCCCAAATCCCCAAAGGAAAACAAACATTGGAGAACAGGAGGGAAACGAGAGGAGAAGGTTTGAAGTTTTAGGATCCGACAAGGCTGTGAAAGGAGCAGGGAACCAAACCATATCTGGAAACCAGTGGAGGAACCAGAGGGCTAGTGGAGGGGACACTGGTTGTTAGTGCGGATGATGGGTTAAATGTTAGTGAAGCTCAACAGGACAGGTTGTTGCAGTGCGAGCGTCCAGAGACCCGTCATGAAACATGTGCAGTGGTTACCTGTGATTATTAAGAGCAGTGACAACACGAGCAATGTTTTAAAACTATCATTCATCTGATCGTGATCTGAAGTTGAACCTTTGTGCAGTTACAGGTTTTCCAAGTTACAGTAAAACAAAGGGAAACCATCAGTATCAGCTGCTATACTCATTTTAAATGAAAACACATACAACAGTACAGTAACAGTGTAAGAAATAAGCCTATAATTCTGTAACTAGTACTAGTGCGTAGCTGAGATAATGTGGATTCAGTAGTGAATCAACTGTTAATATGTCATCTTCAATATGTATTTGAACTACGACCAAAAGAAATTTATGGATTTGTTGTGGAATACTGGGTCTCAGGCTGTAAATCATTTCAGCAGCAGCAGCACAACCAGCATGCAAACTTTGTCTTATGTGGAAACACTGCAGGTTTAATGTAATTACAGCCTTGTAGTCCTGCATGTCACAAACACAGGTAACCGCCCTGAACACCTCATGTCCAGGTCTCTGTTATTAGTCCAAACAGCAGCAGGTGGAGGCAGCACGACGTACAACAGTGGAATGAAATATGAAAGCATCCCCTTCATAACCGTCAAACTAGATTTATAAGACTCCTGGAAACATCTAGTGACAGAGGGAAGACGAGGAGGGAAGAACCGAGTCAACAGGGAAGAGAGGAAAGAACGTGATGCAGTGAACGAGGGAGAAGAGAAGAAGACAGAGAAATGAAGATGTTCAACAAGGGTCGGGCAAAAAAAGTGAAAAAATGACCACTTACATTCCGTCAACTGTGTCAACTCTAAAAAAACAAAAACACATACAACCAAACACACACACGCACACAAAAACACACACACACACACACACAGACACACACGGCATGCAATGATGAGGTCATGCACTAAAATAAAAACTGCCAGTTGTGTGTCTGTGACTCAAACTGCTTTTTCACTGCAAGTGGAAAAAACTGAGAAAAAAAACCTGAAAGTGTGGAAAAATAACAATGTGGGCTTTGTGAGCCGGGTGTGAAAAAATATATTAGCAGAGTTTGTTTTTATTGTTCAGCTGTGAGTTAGCATCAGCAGCGTGAGGCCTCGATTCAGCGGTGGCATGAGTTTTAGGCAAAGTAGAGCAGTTAAGTGATGAGTGAACTCAAACCACAGACAGTTCGTCAAACATCACAAACAAAAGGACAAATGGTTGAAGAATGAAATGGCGGCCATGTTGCTTTCACAATTATATTGACCTCAGTTTAACGGATGCGACTGATCAAAAACAAGGTCGACTTCAAGCCCGTAGAATTACACAAGTTGTTTGACATATTTTCTCAACAGATCCTGCAACTTCTACATCTGAATTAAGTCTCCTACATAAGGACCCTGTTCTATTATACACAATAATGCAGGTCTGTCAATAACTTCTTTACTTGTGAGCGTCTCTCTCCTGCCTCGTTGTCTCTAATGTGTCCTGTGCGGGACTTACTTGGTGCACAGTTGTCCTTTAGCCCGGTTGTTGTCCACGCCGTTGTAGGTGACGGCCGCCAGCTTCCTGCTGCGGTAGTTCTCATAGTGGACGTTGTTTGTCACGTCCTTCAGATCCTGCATGTGTGTTCTGGCAACGGCAGAGAAAGAATTCTAAATATTTAAAATCCTCTGTGAGAAACGTTTTAACTGAAAACTCAGCTTAGTCCATCACCACCTGGTGGATGACAGTGTTAAGTGTGAATGATACTGTGTATGTTTCTGTACCTGATGAGCATGTCCCTGAGGATGGTGAAGTCGCAGTGGTCACCGTTTTCAACTAGAGGGCGAAATAAAACAAGTTAGTCAATTGTCAAGTAAAAACAAGAAACCTTGTTTGTACCTCAAATACAAAGAAAGCATTTAATCAAGTATTTTGAATGTGGTATATTATTACACTAAGAAAACACTTGTACCTTCTGCAACCCCCCAGGGGTACTGTCTCCCTCGGACCTTCTTGCTGTTCACCTCGATGATGGTGTTGCTTCCTACTACAGCCAGCGGCAACTTGTCCTAGAAGTAGAACACAAAGTGTGTGAGTCTGGGGTTTGTAGGAAAACTGGTACATTTAGATAATTTGATGTGTGGATACGGGAGGAGACAAACCTTGATCTTCTTCACCAGTCTGTTCTCCTCTTCGTCGTCTGTCTCTGGGAACTCGTAGATCTTAATTTTGTGCTCTAGGATTTCCCGCATGATCTAATTCAGAAGAGAAGATGTGTGAGCTGACACAACACAGGTGTGAGCTGAGCATCATTCTAATCAAGAAATATCAAATTATCTTGTCCACACTTGATTTTTCTCATGTTTTTAAAAGATGCATTATTGGGTTTGTCTCTTCTTAACATTAACATTTAACCACATCAACCCAAAAGCAACCTCTTAATATCTTGTTTAAAGATTTGTTCTACAGCCTTTTTGAATTGTATGTCTGTATTATTGTCAGGACATCTTTTTCCACAATTCAAAGAATGTAGGTCATCAATTACAGAGGACTTTTCTTCCAAGATGCACAGAACTGTCATCACACCCATGTCGAAAAGTTAACTCCTCTGTGGTGGTTCTTGTTTTCTGCAGCAATGTGCAGCTGTGGAAACCACTGACCTGCTTTTTGAACTGTTGGCATTCCTCCGGGGTGAGAGTGTCTGCTTTAGCGATCAGTGGGATAACATTGACTTTCTCATGCAACCGCTTCATGAACTCAATGTCCAGGGGCTTCAGTCTGCAGAGAGATATCAGTCACAGAGTTATTGTATGTTACATTCTTGGTGCATATATTGTACATTTACAAGACATGGAAACAAAGGGAAGTATTTTGAGCTTTTGGGTTTAAATTTCATCACTGATGCAGCTCTTACTGGTTGAATTGTGCCTCAAAATCTAAGTCAACTACAAATCTAATAGATTTTGAATAAATTACTCTAAAACCAGGCCTGACCCGACACTAACTCACCAGCAGAATGTGCTGTTGACGTCGCCACAAAGAGGAACCACAACGTTAACCTCTGTGCGATTCATCAACCATGTCCCTGATCCTTCTCTTTATTCGGAAATTATCAAACCAGACTGTCCCACACAAATATGGCATCAACAGAGGAAACAGAAGATTGGGGCCAAAATGAAAATAGATTTGAAACCATGAGGAATATGAAATGTCATCACAGAGAAAACAGAGACTAGAGTTACTTCCCCCTTCAACCAGAGCAGGTTCAGTTCCTCCAGGTGTTCCCGACATATCGCTTTACAATAATAATGAGGTCACCGGGAGCTTAACCTTTGACCACTGAACTCTATCACAAGAAAGCGACAGACGGACACGACTACAATCATTTGGACTGTGAAATCCACACTTCACAATATGGAAAGTGATATTCAATTCAGAGAGATAAGGAAATCCTCGTAAATGTTAGACTGGGGGAAGGTAATGTTTAACACTCCTGCTTGAAAAATGACTCAAATTTCCTCCTGGCCACACGTAACAATGATCAAGCAACTGATTCATTTTGAATTTATATTACTTTAGTTCCTCTTTCTGTTACTGCTTCCTTTCTAGTTAAAGTGTAAAGAGGCAAATTGTTGGTTTTCTCACAAATTAAACCAACTTATCGTCATTGCCGAGCTAAACCACAGTTTGTGGGAGGCCACATTTTATGACCCAACAGGGACGAGCGTGGGCGATAAGTTTTATTAGTCACTGTCTTCAAACCATTCAAAAAAAAAAACAGTCAAGAGTTAAGCATTCAGAGTGTCTCTGAGCGGCGGAGGTCATTGTGCTGCAGAGTGAGAGCAGTCAGCTGGTGTTATGAGGGGATGCTCTGTGTCTCTGTGGGAACATACGCTGCACATCCTCAAGGCTGGAGCTCTGCTTGTGTGCGTACAGAGGACAAGCTTGTACATACACAACGTCTCACAGAAGACGGACAGACATGAGATGAAGAAAAAAACAAGAGGCTTCTTCATTTCAGGTCACGGTCAACAGTTTTTCGGGGCATGTGAGCACATGCTGCATTTCTGCGTGTACACAAATGGGGCAGCTCCACACGACAGAGACATAAACAACATGTTCCAGCCCTGCAGGGGCAAACAGCCGGGTTCTAGACCTTTTAAGGTCACGAGTTGGGACCCGGAGCAGATTTCCACATTAACACAATTTCACACACTCAATAAGGAGTTAAAGCTTCATTCATGGCAGGAAGTAACTGCTTCAAGCCTCGTGTTTCTATTCACTGCTCCCACTCTTTCTGCTCTTTGACTAACTTGTTTATCGCAATAGCCGATGCCTTCGGAATAATAAACATCCACATTCAAATTCCACACAGTCATTTGGCTGTCAGTATGATCTGTTAGGCATTTTTCCAGTAACTCAGTCCGCCTCCTACTGGTGTAGCTACATCATTGATCCCTGAGGGCTCCACTGGTCAGCATGGGGCAGTCAAATTCCACATCATATGGCAAATTGACACCTGTGTACGTTCTATACCGTTCATACTGTCCACATTCACTTCATGCTGTTGACCACTGAGCTGATCCAGAAGCAGCTGAGGTTTGAGCACCTCGCTGGAGAGTTTAAGGAAGGAAGCATGTCATGTTTCATGTGTGGACCACAGAAGGAGTGGGGGAATGGGGATCCTAATAATATCAAATCAAAAAAAGGAAGGAAGTGCTTTAGTCACTAACCTTTCCTGGACTTTTCAGACAGCGCAGGGATCTGAACCAGCAAACCTAGCTGGAAGTCAGTCTCTGACCTCTGGGGCACGGCTGACCTCTTATTTCCCTTCTAGGTCACCCTACTATTTTTACTCATTTCCTCCCACTGTTCACCCTTTCCCTTCCAACCTTTTCCTTTCTCCAGTCCTATCTACACATTCCTGCCCTCCACTTCCTTTGCATTGATCAAGCCAGTGACATTTAAGAGTTTGACTAACACTAGAATTGTGCTTTACATGCAACATACGGTACCTTGGATTAAAACATCCGCTAAAATGATTGTCTTGTGAAGTTGTCCAGACTCACCCGTGTCCCGAGGGGGCGATAAAATACAGGCAGCAGTGGATTCGGCTGTCAGGCATCTGTCTTCTATTCACCCGTGATTCTGAGTTCAGGTAGTCTTCGAACTTGCTGTCTATGTGATCAATGATTGGCTGCCAGCTACATAGTACAAATGACAGCTTCCAGTAAGAAACAAATCTCCACAAAGACCCAGAAGGACATTTTGGTGATTACAAATGAAGGAATATGATCCAGGTTGCAGGCTGGTGAGATTCTTACCAGTTGCTGTTGTCGACAGCATCTCCGAACCCTGGGGTGTCAACTATTGTGAGCAGCAGCTGGACGCCGCCTTCCTTTATTAAAACCTTGGACTGCTCCACCTGACACGGGATGGAGAAGAAGAGTACGTTGTGTTTACTTCTGTCTTTGAGAGAAAACCATTTAATTAAAAGTAAAAAACCCAGTTATGAAAGGTTGGGTCTAGATCATTAGTGCTGTCAGCTGATGGTATCATATATGTCACATAGAAAACACTTGAAGCTAGCAGCATGTAGCAACACGCCGTCCCACACTGTGCCATTAGCGAACTATGCCGGGAAACCAGAAAAGCACACAAGCATCTGGAGATAGCAATGCTGTTAGTCAGGAGCCAGACAGATAAAGTACAGGACCTGAGGCTCTCCAGATTCAAAACAACCCTGCCTACGCAAACAAGGATGAAGATTAAAAACATTTGTGACAGGAGCCGACAGTTAGTCTGACTTATTGAAGCCATGGGGGTAAACTGAGGAGTCACTGCATTCATCATAATACATTTTGCGGCTTAATGCTGTTGTAGCTGTTAAACAAGCCACGAATGCAATGTCACTGCATCCATCTTAGTCGACTCGGAGGTCGTTTAATCTACGTGGGAGAAACATTCTTAAGAAAACATGGAAAACAAACAGATAATTACTTTGGTATGTGCGTCACATGCATCACATGTACTATGACATAGTGTCTGGGGCCACATTTGCAATATCTACATGTCAAAATTGGCCAAACCTCTTTGAGTCTGTCATGCTTCATATCTGACATTTGGTCTACATACTTTCTGTATCTGAAACAAAACCGTGTGTGTTTGTTTTTGTTCCGGCTCCTTGCGAACAATGCAGGTGTGTTTGATTGTTTTTTAGCACTGCATGAATATCTCCGTTTAAAGACGTTTATTTTTACCAAGATCAAATGTACCTGTACGGTCTTTTTAATTCGATGTGAGGGTCCAGGATACTCTGCTGAATACAGGTCTGTGAGGAACAGAGAGTTGATCAACGTGGATTTCCCAAGTCCCGATTCACCTGAAACAGAGGAACACGAGACGACAAATCAGGAAAATAGAGCCTTGCATTACTGGAATAACACTGAAAATCTGAGGTATTTAACAAAAAACCCCACCCTTTGCATTACAGCTATACATAAATCAAAGCTGACATTTTTAAGAGAATCAAAGGGCATGTGCCGAGCCGGGGATGAGACTGACATTTGACCAGGACATTAATTCATTATGGTAGCAGTTAAAAGGCTAAAGAAACAACGCGGACAATTGGCCTTTGTGTGCCCCTGTTTCCAAAGTTCCCAAAGAAAAGGATCATTAGTGGAAATGACCACTGGCACTGGCTTCCCGGGCTGATGGCTCCAGGTCAATATTTAACGAGCCAACATTTACGCCCCAAATACAGTCAAAGGGTAAAGTGTGGAGCTTGCACTGCAGCATTTGGCGAACATTTTAAACATGGCATTTAACCATCGGTAACAAGCACACGGCACAACAAGGTGAGGACAGGCCTGGGAAAAGAGCTGCTCTGCGTTGTGTGCTGTTGTTGTTGGGTCGTGTGCATCATGAGGAAGGGACAGCGAGCTCGTCACTTGTGGTATAACTAGTCCCATCGAATCCAATTCACTTCCTCCATCTTTCATCCTCTTTTCCTCTTCTCACACCACACCGGTGACGCACTGCGCTGCACGGCGGGGACATGTGGCCACACAGCTAATCAGAGCCAAGAAAAACGGAATATTGTGTGTGTGTTTGTGTGTGATTGTGTGTGTGTCTATGCAGGAGGGTGACACCATACAAACAAAGGCAACCATTTATCTACTAAAAAGCCCACAGGACGTCCTCTACTTTTCCTGCCGCTAGATGCTCGGCCATCTTTTATGTTTTCTGCAAGCAAAACACTTTGAAGCATTCCTCCGGCTGCAGAGAAGCACTTGGTCACCGCCCAGCTGGTTTTATCAAGAACACTCAAGAGGACGAGAACAAGCAAGATCCAAGTTCTTTGTGAAGAGCCAGTTCAAATGAAAGTAAAGAGAAACGCAGTTCTATAAGCAAGAGAACTGGCTGGTGTGAACGCAACTGGAGATGCGCCCAACAGGAAATGGTTTTGACCCACAGAAACATTTCCCTCCAAACAGAGGCCAATCAGCCGGGGAGGATCTTGGCCGCGTGTCAACGACCACATCCAAGGGTTTTAAAAGAATGTCTGCATTTGTGATTCGCCGAGTGCTGCTCTAGATAAATCCAACCCGAATGTTTTTGTTCTGTGAGGCGAGTGTCGAGAACATAACATCAGGATGAATTCAAATAAGAGAACTGGTAAACTTGTGTCTGACTCAGCAATAAATACTATAAAGTTCCTTGTGTGTGAATGTGGCTGCACACCGACAACCTCTCTCCCTCTCACACAACGAGAAACCACAACGGACGACTTCAAAACGCCACAGCACCGCAAACAACACAATGAAATGATTCAATTAGAACAAAAACGACAGCCGGCGAGCGGAGCAGCGAGTGTTCTTACCCACGACCATCAGGGTGAACTCGAAGCCCCTCTTCACAGACTTCCTGTACACTTGGTTGGGGAGGCTCGCAAAGCCCACATATCCCTCCAGATTCTTCTGCTGCTGCAAGACAGAAAAATAAATAAACATCCACACCAATAAGAAAATCAACTGTGTGACCAAGTTTGGCTGCAAAAACCTCAAAAGAGAAGTCTTCATGGCATTTTTCCCACGGTGTTATAACTGAAATATACCCTTTCAATGAAGATTCAAATTTAATGACCTATTCCAATTGAAGATGCCCCAATTATATTAAATAAATAAATGCATCGTGACATATTTTCAGCTGTGATGAGGCATAACACAATTAGTATAATGGTGAATCTTGACTTTAAATTGGATTATGCAGCACTGGACAGTGAACAAGAGTGTAAACAAAACTCAAAAGTACACAAATCATTTAAATACTTACAGCTGCTTTCTGTAGATCTTTGCGATGCAGTTTCCAAGATTGCAGGAAGAGAGCGAACGATTTCCAGGGGTCACAGGGGAGAGAGAGAGAGAGAGAGAGAGAGAGAGAGAGAGAGAGAGAGAGAGAGAGAGAGCAGAAGAACAACAAAAGAACAAGAATCAATCTCGAGAATCAGCTTCTCAAGATGCAAAGACCCACCCGAGGCGAAATGATTCACGATCTTCTCTACTGTAACAACCATAGATTGACTTTAAACCAGTTCCTTTAAAGTCAGAGGCACCTTAAGGTAAGGTAAGGTAAGGTAAGGTGCCCCCCCCTCATTCACCGCTGCCTCCTCGGCTGCAGCATCTCCTGCCAACCAGCAGCAGCCCACATGTCTTCAGTGTGACTCTGTGAGCTGCCTGGCTCACAGGATGAGGAAGAGTTCAACCCTCAGCTGCAGCCCAGGGAATCAATATCTGTGAAACTGCAACAATAAAAAAAAAATCAAGTGAACTATCAGATTCTCTTTCTCTTTTTGAGTAAGAGAGAAGATTTCTATTTTTGGAGACAGCAGCTGTCAGTTTCCTCTCAGGCAGTGTCTGCGACCGGAAGTGGTGGAGGAAGGTGCAGGAATGAGCTGCAGATGTTTCATTTTAAATAATCCTCATCATCTTCATCATCTTCATCATCAGGGCCTGGAGCTAATGATGTTAAAAAGTCAAAACTCTTGGAAGGTTCTAGATCGAGTGTAATCCAGATTAAATGGCCTCGTCCTCCTGAAGTGGAACCGTGACAGCTTCCTGGTTTGACCTACATGTTCCAATAAATGCATTTTAATCAAATTATCGATCCCACACTGGGCCAGCTGTCTGACACACACACAGACACACACACGGACACACACACAGACATGCGATGGAAACACACACTTTAAAGAGGATTTGGATCTACAGACTCTTTATAACGTGGGACTGTGAGATGTGATCTGGACACACACGTTATAAAAAGCTCTCATCTCATTCCTCTCCCCCTTTTAGATTCACACAAGTTAGCATCGACGAGCCGGGGATCGAACCCACGGCACGACGCCCGGTTTGCTACACCCGTCGTGGAACGTGGTTCTACGCGGTGTCCACGCCGAGCTCGATCACTTAAAACACGTTAAAACCAAAGAAGAAGAGAAGAGAACGAACGAGCCCAGAGGCAGGAAATGACACCGAAGCTAGCAGCTAGCTAGAGGAGCTAGCTAGCATCGGGAGTGGAGGCTCACGACTGGGCGTTGGTTGCTCGGACAACAAGCTCCAGCTCCAGCCGCGGAGGAGCCACTTATCCCGGGGAGAATCTACCGTGGACACCGGGCTCCGGGGAACCGGGGAACCGGGCCCGGGGTCCGGGGGTAATGTGTCGGTTCTCACCCATGACGCTGCCGCTCCCTGCCGCTTCGAGTACCGATCACCCACAAGCCGACATTCCCCCCCCTCCTCTCGTTCTACTCCTCGTCGCTGATTCTGGGTTCAGTTTTACGCAACGTGCGTAGCGCAACGTCAGCGGCACCCGACGAGGCTACGCTTGAAAACTGGCGTAGAAGCGTACGGGAATCGCTCGGGGCCAAATCTCGCGAGGCCGCCTCGACTTCCTTTCAGCGTTCCCGCGTCTTCTCGCGATAACCACACGTTTTTTATATATATTTTCTTATTTTTAAACAGGAAGACTTCACTGTAGAGAATATAAGACTTCTTATTAAAATATGTCGTAAGTTGTTTTGATGAATTTGCGGTTTTCACGTTGGGTTTACGTGTGACGGAATGAGAGCAGCGTCCGTTGTAGCCATGGTAACCAGGGCTCTTAACAACGCGCGCCCTCATTGGTTAAAAACCCAGCAAAGCGTTCTCTGATTGGCTAACGTCGGTCCGGCACCGAACAAGGTTGTGTTGACCGTCTCATCGAATAAGGAGATTTAATGAAGGAATATTCGTGTTTTACGAACCGTAACAACCACCTGCTGCTGGTTTGTGATGCTGGAGGAAGGGTAGGAGACGATGTTTGTCTTTTTATGTGAGGAAATTCTGTTTAACTGCTTTTTAAACGGGTAAATAAGATGCCTGGCTTCCTTATAAATGGATAATACATGTCTAATTCAAGCTAACTGTCAAATGCACCAGATTACAAGTAATTAAATTCAATGTATAATGATTTGAAGTGACTTGACCAAGTGCTTTTAACCCCATTACATTTATCTGATTACTTATTTATTTATATGTATATATATATGATACATTTGTATTATACATTGAGACAATACTTTATATACCCACATCTATATTAACTATTTGTTAAGTAGCTGCAACATTATATTGACGTTTTTTACTGAATCATTATTTATAATCCAAGAAAGTAGAATGGAACTCAACAGAGTAACAACATTATTTATATAACTTTTGTATCTAAATTCACAGAATCCAGATTCTTATTTGGCGCTGCACCAAGTTGCATAAATATCTGTCCCCTAAACATACAACAAAGGGACAGGGATGAAAACATAACCTCCTTGGTGGAGATACAAACAAATACAGATCTTTAACATCCTTGGTGGAGGTGTTCATAAACATAATTTTGCCAAATTAAGCCTTTTGGTACTTATATATTTCAATGCCCTGTTCAATTGTGTTCTTTGCTCAGTTTTGAGTGGAGGTCTTTATCCTGCAGCAGAGTATTTTTACATTGTTATCGGTATTGAAAGTATCTGTGTGCATCTTCCACTGCTGCCCAACACGAACCACAGGTTTCTAATGGAAACAAAGGGGAATGCAGAAAATGTCCAACTCGGTTAAAAAAGTGAGACAAGGAGAAAGGACGGGCCCGAAATCCACAGGAATCCATAGCAAGTAAGCGGCTTCATTTCCCCCTCAAAGCCAAGTTACTCGTCTGTAACACAAGACAATTTAAAGTTAGTTTCCCTCTTATGACCAAAAGCAAATCACCTGATAAGCCTTGTTTCCAGGGCATCTCATGATCTCAGGAGGCTTCAGTTCCTGCTTGCCAAAACCGGCCCCAGACAAGAGGTGAACAACAACAAGTGACGCCATTCTGAGGCAGTGTGTGTGTCTAGACATTTTATTAACGACACAAACTGGCTCATATTTCTTCAGGTTTGTTTATATATAATAGTATGAGACTCCCCATGTTGCAGGTGGCAGCGCTGAGTCACGGTAAAGCACGCGGCGGTGGAGCCGACAGATCACGAGGCCTGCATCCTCAGAAAGACGCCACCAGACAACAGAGTGAGAGCGACATCACCAGTGAAGCCTCTGAACTGGAGAAATTCAGGTTCTAGTATATTTATAATCTTCAGATCTTAAGAGCCACATGTATATCAGCTGAAAGTCAAAGCACACAAACACAAAACCTCAACAGCAGATTGGCAATTTCCCAGAAAGTAAGGTTAACCCTTCAATTTCACTTCATTTCTTTTGTTTTAAATCACCCAAAACTCCATATTGGTAGGACTTTAGTAAAGAGTGTCACACTCACTGAAGCTGAATGTTTGGATTCAATCTGTTCTTCATTTGTACCTGATCATTAATATATTCACTTTCCAGTAAAACATACAGAGACCAGAGAAGCTTCAGTAGCCACCCACTGCATAAACTCTTTTCCAACATCCTTGTGTCTTTGGTCGAGAACCGACTCTGCAGGTAAATTTGCCACGTAAATACCAAGTCTGCCATTGAAACACACAGAGCTCAGGGTTACTGACAATAGCTTCTCATTCTGCAGTGCATGGATTGACCATGCAGCACCTGAATCAGTCCTCAGGGTCCTCATCTGCCTCAGATTGTTAACCAGAGATCCTCACCACCAGGTACAGATTCAAGATTCAAGATTCAAGATTTTTATTATCAAATGCACAACATTAACATTAAGCAGTCGCTGGCATGAAATGCTTGAGTCACAGGCTCTCTTCTAGCAATGCTCAATATTAATAACTGCTGTTGTTTTAATAGTCATCATTATGTATTGTTAAAACACTTCCACATATTTTATACTTGTGCAACAAAAGAGTCATAACAGCAACTGTCTCTTTTAAATGCTTCCCCTTTTAGAAAATCCTCCATCAGCTCCAGGGCATCAGTTTACTCGCCAGGGTAAAGTTTCTCCTGTGTTTTTTTTCCACGTGCCTTAACAGGGTGTATTTTGTGATTTATCCACAAATACTGTGTCACATGTCATCCTCCATATCCTCTTCTCTCTTTAAGCACATGGAGTCTGTCACTGCCATCTACATATCCTGCGGTGAACAGTCATTTTCCACGCAGACACTGGTCACACTGACCTGTGAGTAATCTGAAGAATATCACACGACAACACAGATAAGTTGAGTTTTGTGTACGTCCTCATCAACGCTCTGCTCCACAGACATCTTTAAGAAGCTGTCCGCCATTGAAAATCAAAGGGCCTGGGTCATCAAGAGCGGCGCTCACAAGGTACATGACAAGTTGTGATGAGGTTTATTTGTCTGAATGTGCTTTTTGTTTTCAATGCATTTTAAAACATGAGATAAACTACAGGACACAGTGTAATTTACTGGCAGCCTGTTCATCCACTGCATCTTGTTCATAGAATAAACTAGAGAGATTGTCAATATTATTACTTCCATCTGATACATGCTTTGTAGGCGATAGGGAACATTATTGCTTCCTGTGTGCAGATATTGGCAAATTTAGTTGTTATATAATCCTGTGAGATGGATGACAATATAAAATCAATCTATTCCTGTAGTACGAGAGTCAGCGAAGGCCTCTGCACTTTGAGTTTGGATCATATATTCTTCTTCATTTTCTCTTTGTGTTACCGAGACTCTAATGACGTTAACTGTTTTCAGACCCTGGTGAAGCTCCTCTCCACAACAGACAGCAGCGTTCTGCTGGGAGCTCTGCTGGCTCTCACCGCTTTGGCCCAGAGGTAAACACACACATTTCATCTACTGTATTAAACACACCTTTTATTTAATCTATTGACAAACATTTTGTTTTCTGTAGCCCAGAATGCAAAGAGGAGATTGGGGAGCCACCGATAGTGGAGAATCTACTTGTAATCCTGCAGGAATATGACCTTCTGTCAAAGAGGTTAGGAATCACTTATTTGTTAATAGTATTGTCTTAAAGATAATATGTTGTTTGTAAGTTTTTGTAGGAGAATTTAAGAAATAATACTGGCTTAGGGTTTCGAGACAAGGTCAAAATTCAAAGCTGAAAAATCACTTCTGATGTTTTTGCCATAAATGATCATTTATCAAATCCTGATATTTCCTCCAGGACGGGAGCCGAGCTGCTGAGGCTCCTGTCCCCTGTGCGGCAGGTGAGGGACCAGGTGAGGGAGCTGGAGGTTCTGCCCGTGCTGCTGAGCCTGCTGCACGGGCAGAACCTGAAGCTGCTGTGGAGCCTGGCCTGGGTCCTGGTCCAGCTCTGCGAGGACCAAACCACCCGGACGGAGATCCGGAGCTGGGGAGGAGTGCAGCAGCTGCTCTGGCTGCTGAACAGGTTGGTGAGACTCAGCTGAAGCAGAGTTTCTGAGTTTTATGTTACATCTTCATTTTACAGTCGCCTCGAGGTGCCTCGACCAAAACATTTCACTTTTAGGTATATTAACCATCCCGTCCATATTGAAGTGATATGTGATCTTTAAAGGTCATGCCATGATGTTGTTTGATTATTTTACAAAGTTCAGGACTCACAGGGAACTGGTTTAAAGATAAATATCATAATCAAATCAGCCTGGGCCTGTGGAAAAATGTACTGCAGAAAACCTGGATTACAAACTGGGGAATTTGATATACATGGATGTTTATCAAAGGGAGTGTCTAAGGCAAATATGCAGTTGGTTGCATAAAGGGTAATGTAGTCCAGTAATTTTAGAGCATAACCCATTGTAAAGTCTTTTTCTCAGGCAGGACAACATGAATTCTCTATATTCTTCTTTTAAACATCTGCCTCTTTTTTCTCGCCAAACTTTCATGGAGTAACTCTTTCTAAAAACAGTGTTTTTTTAAAGTGAAAAAGTTTCAAACTTTTGCTGCCTTTGGAATAATACATCTTCCAGGTGTTGACCACAAGATTTCTGGCCTTTAAAAATAGTTTTTATTTCCTATTTCTCAGTGTTGGAAACAAAATATTTCCACTCATCTGAAACTGTTTCAGTTCTAAGAAACAGTTTAACCTCTTAAGAGGCGGGTGTGTTTAAATTTATAGTTTTTCATCACGGTGACATGTAATATAACTCTCACAGCGACAGGCAGTTTGTCTCCGACCGCTCCTTGACTGAGACGCCCTCCGGCCCCGAAGCAGCCGCTGGCTTCCAGAGAGAACTCGTCAGAGAGGAGCTCAGCCTACAGCAGGAAGTGGACAACACCGAGGCTCTGCAGTCAGGTCAGAGGTTAAAGCTATAAACTGGAAGAGAAACTGTTGAGTTATTTATAGGCTTCTGTAGAGTTATAATTCATCCAGTTAATGTGAAAAGGTTCTTTAAATGATATAAAATGGAGAAAAAGCCCAGAGCCATTGCAGAGTGAAGAAAACCACTTCCCCAAGGAGACTCTTATCAGCAGCAGAGAACGTAAACATGCTTTTCCTGAAGGATCCAGACCACTGATACATGACTTGTTTATGAATTTTGGAGGAAGTAGTTGTAAATTCTCTGTTTCTGGATTTCAACAGACACTAAAATAAAACACTTGTGTATAAAACTACTATTACTTTGTCATATTTAGTACAGCTCTTCCGACAGTAAACAGTTTGGGGAGAGTTGTTATGGTTGCAGCTGTGTCTGACACTTGCACGTATATAAATTCATAAATGAAGTCATATCCTGTTTAATGCAGCGTGCTGTACAGCTCTGACCGAGCTCAGTCTGGATGACACGTCTGCTCACCACATTGTGCAGGTAAAGGAAAGTCCCTGAGACGTGCACAGTCCACCTTCATATCAAATATACAAAACATTCATCATTCATTTTCTTTTCTCAGGAAAACGGCATTTACATTATAGCAAAGTTGATATCAGCACAAACGTCTGGAGCAAAGATCTCATCATTGCAGGTAAATGGCTTCACGCTGTATGTGTATTAAATTACATTATGATTTAAATCAAGATATTTGATCATATTAAATAACATATTTCCAAACCTGTTGGCTTGTTGGCAGTGCTATGCATTCAGGACCCTCCGATTTCTTTTCCGTGTGGAAAGAAACAGGCATCTGTTCAAGAGGTGATGAAGTTTATAATAAATGATTATTTCAGAGTAAAAAGAATATAATGTTTATCTTGTCATATGCAAGGACTTCAAAATGAGCTTCTGTTTGATATCTGCTTTGGAAAGAAGCTCCATCAAATGTTCTCCTCCGCTGTTACGTAATCTGTTCTCTTTCAGACTCTTTCCCACAGACATCTTTGAGATGTTTATTGATGTTGGCCACTGTGTGCGGGACCTCACTGCCTATGAAGGACTGCAAACCAAGGTCTCACTCTACACTGTAAGAAAACAGCTTCGGAATTCATTCCTCTGTTTGTCCAGCTGGTTTCAGGCTGTGAAATAAAAAGAAATATATAAATACAACTTTTCAAACCAACAGGGAGGATTGATTGCTTTGTGTTTTTCTACTTCAGGAAGATGAATTGGACGATCTGAGAGAGAGCGTCGAGGCTGTGGATCAGAATCGCCCCCCCCTCAGGGTCATCAACGGTTACTCGGTGCTGGACCACCTGGGCACCGGGGCGTTCGGAAGCGTCTTCAAGGTTCGATGAACTTCCTCCAAACTGAGGGACTCTGACTCAGCAGCTTTCTCGTGATCATTATATATCGTTTATGGCCTCAAGCAGTCGAACCTCGAGCGGCTCACACGATTTCAGCAAATGTTCTCGCTGACAGGTTCGAAAGCAGAGTGGCCAGAACCTCCTGGCGCTGAAGGAGGTGAACCTGCACAACCCGGTGTTCGGCAAAGACAAGAAGTCCAGAGACAGCAACGTGGAGAAAATCATCTCTGAGCTAACGATCGTCAAAGAGCAGGCACACGATTTTCAACTTGAATCACCGACAGACAATTCAGCAACAAGCTATTCGAACAAACATATCATATTTACTTATGATTATGTGTTGTTTTGTTCTTCCTCCCTAGATGACACACCCAAACATTGTTAAATATTACAAGACATTTTTGGAAGGTGAGGATAATTTTTACTTTGACTAAATTGTGAGAAGGAACACAACAAAATAAAAGATGAAACAATGATGGTGCCACGTTATTTCAGGTGACCGGCTGTACATCGTGATGGAGCTGATAGAGGGCGTGCCACTGGCCGAGCATTTCACCTCTCTGAAGGAGAAGCAGCAGCAGTTCACCGAAGACAGAATTTGGAATATATTCATTCAGGTAAGAGTTTGCCGAGCTCGACTTTGAGGAAATAAATCTCTGGAGGGAGTTTTTAGATGATCGACTTTGGGAGCTGATCATTCAGATGTCAAGATATAAGAAATACAGTCAGAAAACACACTTTCCATGATAATCATCCTTTTTTATCTAACAAAAACCCAAAATATAAATGTAAATAATTGGCCTCAGTGGAGACTTCTCACGACAAACTCCTCTTCCTCACTTGTTTATCACTAACTGGTACAACATCTGCATGCTCGGCCAGATGTGCCTGGCCCTGAGGTACCTGCACAAGGAGAAGAGGATAGTCCACCGCGACCTCACGCCCAACAACATCATGCTGGGGGAGAAGGACAGAGTCACCATCAGTGAGTGTGTGTTTCCAGTGTAACACATCTGCATTCACGCCACTTCCTGTTTCGTCTCATTATGACAACCGTGTTTTTTTTCCCGTGTCTGAAGCCGACTTCGGCCTCGCCAAACAGAAGCAGGACAACAGCAAGCTGACGTCGGTGGTCGGCACCATCCTCTACTCCTGGTGAGGAAACGCATTCTGAACATCAGAAACTTCAAGATGCTTTTTCAGTTCTTCTTTGCTCTCATGTGATATAGACGTTATTATTTATAAAAGTCTAGTCGGGCACGCCCCCTAAAAAAGCCAAGCAGAGCGACATTCTCTAGACCAATCACATCAGAGTAGGCCAGCTGACCAATCAGAGCAGACTGGGTTGGTTTGGGTGGGGGGCCTTAAAGAGACAGGCCCTAAGACCATGTGTTTCAGACAGAGGCTGAAGAGAGGAGTTGCAGCAAAGGACAGGATGAGGAAAGCGACGTGTTAGGAGCAGGTGTTAAGATTTTCAAGTAAAAACACAAATTAAAATGATCCATTTGAATATTAGCATAATATGTCTCCTTTAAAGATAATAGTAAATATTTCATTGTATGAAGTTTGAGTTGTACACGTTGAGACTGAGGAGATTTTTGGGGAAAATAAGGAAGGAAATGTTTTCATGGTTTCACTCTTTAAACTATTTTTATTCCACATGTTTTTCTTTCTCACCAAAAGCTCCAACTAAACCACCGGTGGTTCAGTCAGTAGAATTACGAACAGACTTAGCATAAGGAATGGTTTTGTGTCAATTCCCAGATGTTTATGTTTTGTGTGTTAGTCCAGAGGTGGTGAAGAATGAGCCTTACGGAGAGAAAGCTGATATCTGGGCGTTGGGCTGTATCCTCTACCAGATGGCCACTTTACATCCTCCTTTCAACAGTAGTAACATGCTGTCGCTGGCCAACAAGGCAACACACACACACACACACACACACATACACACACACACTAGACAATATTGCTTTGTTTATCATCAGTTAATGATCTTTTCCTCTTATTCCCTCCTGCAGATTGTGGAAGCCGACTACGAGCCGGTTGAAGAAGGCTCTTTTTCTGAGAGAGTGACAGACATGATCAGATGGTGGGACTTTTATTTTGAAATGAATCATACTGACTTGTGACTGCACCTGCCTGAGGGTGTTTTACACAAGTTACGCAGGTTTTATAGAATCCATAAAAGAAGGACTTCAGTCTTAGTTATAAAAATATTCACGACTAAATAAATTTAAATGTTATATTTCACTGACACTCATGTTGATCCTCTGGGGATTTACAAGCTTATTTCCTCTGCCAAGGAGGTAATGCTTTCAAACGTGAAGCAACTGTGCCTGAATCCATAAAATGTCCCGTTAAAAGATTTATTTTTAATCATTAAAGATGGGTCTTTTTTCAGCATTTGCTTCAATTTCTCAGTAATGGATCCTGTTGTAAAAGAGCCAGACATTTTTATGCTGTTGAGATTGTACATTCTGGATAAGATCCAGATAGTAATCGTACATCTGGGGAAAGAAAATGCTGAATCTGTGATTGTTTGGCCTTGGCGGAGAAACGCTCCATACTGAGTGCCATTTAAACTCAAAGATTGATTCTACTTAACCTGATAAATTCATCCTAATAAATCACAGTTGTCATAAATTTGATCCCACTCATATTGTTCTAAATTAAGAGCAATTGGATATCTGTTTGGTTATGGACCTATCAGGTGTCTGAGTCCAGATGCAGACCAGCGGCCGGACGTTGTGGCCGTCAGCTCCAGGATCTGTGACCTCATCATGAAGCTGATGGACGGACTCTACACTTCCCAGAATGTTCTGGAGAGAAGAGCGGAGAGAGACAGAAAACGAGCACAAAAGTATTTCCTGGAGCGACACAAAAGCAGGAGGAGCTGCTGCCTCTCGAGTCTGTCGCAGGTAATGAAAGAATTTCACTGAGGAAAACTTGGATTGTACCTGAACGTTTCACATCCTTCTCTGATATTAGTAGATGTTTTTGGTGAAGGTAAATTAAAGCTGTGCTGCACTGAATTCAGGAAACACCCTCGATGCAAAGTGAATATCCGATTCCCCTCTCCTCTGCCACCTGCAGCTCAAACCACAGCGAGCATATAATCCGTCCAGGTGAATCTGTTTCCTGTTTCATTCTGCAGACGTTTAAAACCAACTGGGAGCATTTTAAATACATCATTACACCACGTTTTTAATAATTATGTATATGTGTGTTCAGAAGAGGCCTCAGACGATGATGCTGAACCGTCTGACACGAAACACTCCACCACTTCCTCTGAGGGAAAAAACTATGGTAAGAGTAATCAGAGAGTAAGTTATTATTCAGCCAATGTTCACATAGATAACATGGTATTATTTCCTGATTAAGACGTTTGACCTTTTTAGTTTCTGCATGAAGGTCTGACAGTAGTATCCGGTATTACTTCATGTTTCTGAATGATGTCCAAACAGATATAACATCAACCCCAATTCGCTATCAATGACACTCAACTCTGTTCCTGCTGATTTGATCTTTATTCTTTGGTTTTGACTGAAAGCAGTGACGCCCAGTTCCTGTGCTACACCGGACCAGGTTCTACAGTGGTAAGTGAAAAAGATCACATTATCTTTTTCTTCTTTATCTTGTGGTCAGTGAGAAGGAATCAAGCAGTAAATTATGTTGACTTTATCCATGCATGTAAAAATATGTCTTCTAAATAATGGCGACTTGTTGATGCACAATTATCGACATTTCTTTTCTCACACTGTTTATTGACGTCTACTTCCTCACTGGCCTTTTCTCCTCAGTAAGGATTATGCTGCAGCAAGAACGAGAGCGAGACCAGGTATGTTTTCAGCCTTATGCTAAAACCCAACCCTCTCTTTCAATCTCTTGACTATATGAGGAGACTTCACAAATAAAACAACAGAAGTTCAGGCCAACGTTTTAAAAGTTTGAAAGTCATAAACCACTGTCTGTCCTGTGTCTGTTCTTGGATCCTAACCCAGTGTCAGCAGGGATCTGCGTCTCCCAGAAGAAGCTTCGACAGATTATCGATCCCAGCCAGACGCTACTCGTGCAGCTGCACAAGATTGTCTACATCTCTCAAGTATTGTAACGCACAGTTTTTGTGTCACAGAAAATCCAAGAAATCCTTGGGATTCAAATGATTAATGTCATTGTGATCTGCCTGCAAACAGGCTCTTGTGTTAGTATTAAATTGGGTTGTGTTATCACCAGCTTCCACCAGCTCCGCACCACAACATCAGACGCAGAGTCATTGAAAGATTTAAAAAGTCTCTCTTCCACTATGGAAGCGATCCGTACAACCTGAAGGTGGAGCTAAGCAAGGTTTGTACTGTTGACTTATAATTGACTTCAGTACCGTGGTCACTGAAGAGGTGAAAATAATGAATTTCCTGTAACTGTTTTCTCACTCGCAGCTTGGCCCTGCTTGAATCCAGGCTTCACCGTCTATTCTGGGTCCATAATTAGGTTTTGGTTCATATTGAAATGTTCCAAAAACTGTGTTGCACATATCAACGTCCCCCTCAAGATGAATTGGAAACAAACCAGTCCCGTTTCAAAACATTCAGCTCGTTCAGTACTTGTTTCCACCATTACTAATTCTTGAAGTATTTTCTGAGGTGGTGAGTGGATGTTTGTATTTTCTGTATATTTTCACTCATTCAAATGAATGGGGAAAGTGCTCAATCTCCTTCATACTTTGACGCTTCATTCAAACTTTGCACAGCGGCCTCTTCAGCTCAGTTTGCCAGGTCTTGTTATTGAGGACCACCAGCCATGCTTAATGATATGATATGATATGTTGACAGGTTGGAGTCAGGGTTGGGCTTTTAGGGCAGGGTTAAAGTTTAAGATTAGTGCAGGGACCAGGTTTGGGGAGGGTTAAAATGAGTGATGTCCTATCCGGGTTCGGCTGAGACCGACTGAATAGTGGCCGGGGCTTCCCTGCAGAGCTGAGCCGCTCCTGGTTGTCCTGGAGGTTGGTGGGAGGTAAACGCAGCTCAAGGAAATTAGAATTCATTTCTCGATGCTGCCTCCCAAGATCTGTGTGTCTCCTCTGCGGGTTGTGTCGAGCGTTCGTTGTCTCGCTCAAAGCACGCGGCTGCTCATTCAGCCTGAGCTCATCGGGCTGTCGGAGCTGAAAGTTTGTCTGCTCATGTTTCTGCTTCGTCAAAGCTTCCTTGAGCTTCTCGCATGTGGCCCTTTCTTTTTCAAGAGCAGAGGAAGATTGGTTGGCTCTCTCCCGTTCTCTTTCAAGAGCAGAGAACGTTTCATTGGCTCTTTTCCGTTCTCTTTCCAGAGCAGATCCAATCAGAATGGATCTCTCCTCCAACATTGACCTTTGTACTGTTTCCTTGTGCAGGGCCTCTTCGAGTTGGGCCAGTGTCAGTGTGCTCTCTGATCGATCCTTAGCCTCAGATTTATCCGTGATGCCCTCGTTCTCCATCCTTGGTGTTTTCCTGTCTTTCATCTTACTCTCTGTGGCTGTTGAGGCTTTCTTTCGGAGCTCGTTTTGTTTTATTTCTCTCAATAAGCAGGTTTTGTACTTCCGGAGTTTCTCTTCAAGCCTATTGCAAGTGTCTCTGTCTATCTTGACCTGGTTTAGCGAAAGCTCTCTCTTGTGTTTGACATCTTCAAGTTCACCTTGTAGCCTCTTTTTATCCAAAGCCAGTTGGTGATTTTTACAGGTCAGAAGTATCAGCTCTTCTTTGTCCTTCTGCTGCTGGGAGAGGACAGCCTCATAGTCCTTCTGGAGCTTATTGTTTTTGCCTAGCTCCAGTTTGAGTTTCAAGGTCCACTGGTTATCTTGAGCCAGCTCTCTCTTGGGGTCATCCCCAAGTTCACCTCGGAGCCTCTTTTGCTCCGACGCCAGTTTCAGATTTTTACAAGTCAGAAGCATCAGCTGTTCTTTGTCCTTGTGCTGCTGGGAGAGGGCAACTTCCAAATCGTTCTGGAGTTTATTGTTTTTGCCTTGCTCCTGTTTGAGTTTCACGGCCCACTGGCTAGCTTGAGCAAGCTCTCTCTTGGGGTCATCCTCAAGTTGACCTCGTAGCCTCTTTTGCTCCAATTTCTGCAGATTCTGATTTTTATAAGTCATAAGGATCAGCTTTTCTCTGTTCTTCTGCTGCTGCTGGGAGAAGGCAGCCTCATAATCCTTCTGGAGTGTATCGTTTTTGGCTTGCTCCTTTTTCAGTTTCACGGTCAACTGGTTATCTTGAGCACGCTGTCTCTTGTGGTCATCCTCAAGTTCACCCTGTAGCCTCTTTTGCTCCACAGCCAGTTGCTGATTCTTACAAGTCAGAAGGATCAGCTCGTCTTTGTCCCTCTGCTGTTGGGAGAGGGCGGCTTCCAAATCGCTCTGGAGTTTGTAGTTTTTTGCTCTCTCCTCTTTGAGGCCAGAGGCCCACTGGTCAACTCTCTCTTGCAGCATGGAAATAATATTGCTCTTGGCTTCTGAGCTGTTTTGAAGAGTTTCAATACTGATGTGAAGGGATTGGATTTCATTGTCTTGTTCAAGAAATTTCAGTTTCATCTTAAAAAGATCCTCATACACCTGTTTGAGTTCCTTAATTGTTTCCTGTCCTTGAAGGATTACCTCACAATTCCCCTTCAGCTCAGCTTTGAGTTTCTCGATCAGCCCATCTTTCTCTTTGAAATCAGCCGTCATTCTGCTCATTTGCTTTTGAAGCTTTGCATATCTGTGCTCGTGGTCTTGCTCTGATCGCCTAAGATGAGCTATTTGATCTTTTTCAACTTGCTCCTTCTTCAAAGCTTTTGAATGAGCGTGGTTCGCTTTTCGCTTTTTCCTCAGGGCTTCTTTCATCTCAGCTTCCGCTCTTCTTATTCTCAACTCCTCTTCAAGAGCAGCTTTGGCATCTTTGTCCTTTTGGAGGTCGCTGAGCAGAACATCACAAGAACTTGATTCTTGAAACTGTGGAACATAGAACAATTATTGGTTTGTTGTTCATTCATTCATCTGACTATTGACATGTTGTTTTTTACTCATATGCTTATGTAGCCAAACAAAATTAATTATTCATTTATAATAATTAATTATTAAATAAATGCAGTCAATTACTGAAAGGGAGTCAATAATACCTAAAATATTAGATATTACACAAGATGTAAATATTATTACATTTATTTTGTGTGTAGGGTGTGTACCTACATACACACTTACCTCCTCATAATTGGGGGTGTAGCTCTCCTCCTCAATCTCCTCCTCTATCTCCTCCTCAGTTACTTCCTGGAGCTTCTCCTTTAACTCCTCCTCTACCTCCTCGGGTTTGGAGCAATCAATCTCCTCCTCAACCTCTTCAGCATAAATTGATTTTGGCGTTTTCATTGAGCCAAGCTGAAAGTCCAGCTCCTCCAGCTCCTCCACCAAAAAGACGTTCCTCATCTCCATCACCTCCTCGATGTCCTCCTCTGTCTCCTCCTCTGTCTCACCCACAATCTCCTCCCCTGTCTCCTCCTCCTCAATTTCCTCCTCAATCTCCTCCTCTATATCCTCCTCTATCTCCTCCTCTATCTCATCCACTGTCTCCTCTTCAATCTCACCCACTATCTCCTCTTCTATCTCCTCCTCAATCTCCTCCTCTATATCCTCCTCTGTCTCCTCCTCTATCCCCCACTCTATATCCTCCTCTGTCTCCTCCTTTTTCTCCTTCTCTGTCTCCTCCTCTATCTCCTCCTGGACCTCCTCCTCTGTCTCCTCCTCTTGGCCCTCCTTGATCTCCTCCTGTGTCTCCTCCTCTGTCTCACCCACAATCTCCTCATCTGTGTCCTCATCTGTCTCCTCCTCTGTCTCACCCACAATCTCCTCATCTGTCTCCTCATCTGTCTCCTCATCTGTCTCCTCCTCTGTCTCACTCATAATCTCCTCTGTCTCCTCCTCTGTCTCCTCCTCTGTCTCCTCCTGGACCTCCTCCTCTGTCTCCTCCTCTTGGCCCTCCTCTATATCCTCCTCTGTTTCCTCCTCAATCCCCGACTCTATCTCCTCCTCTATCTCCTCCACTGTCTCCTCCTCTATCTTCTTCTCATGCTCCTTCTGAATCTCCTCCTCTATCTCCTCCTCAATCTTCTCCACTGTCTTTTCCTCAATCTCCTCTTGTAGCTCCTCCTCTGTCTCCCCTTGTATCTCATCCTCTATCTCCTTCTCTGTCTCCTTCTGTATCTCTTCCTCTATCTTCTCCTCAATCTCATCCTTTGTCTTTTCCTCCTTCTCCTCCTTTGTTCCTTCGTCTATCTCCTTCTCTGGTTCCTCTTGAATATCCTGCTGTATCTCCTGCTGTATCTCCTCCTCAATCTTCTCCTGGATCTCCTCCTTTATCTTCTCCTCCGTCTTCTTCTGTATCTCATCCTTAATCTTCTCTTGTATCTTCTCCTCACTCTTCTCCTGTATCTCCTTCTCTGTCTCCTCCTGTATCTCATCCCTAATCTTCTCCTGTATCTCCTCCTGTATCTCCTTCTCTTTTTCCTCTTGCATCTCCTGCTGTATCTCCTCCTCAATCTTCTCCTGGATCTCCTCCTTTATCTTCTCCTCCGTCTCCTCCTGTTTCTCCTCCTGTATCTTATCCTTAATCTTCTCCTGTATCTTCTCCTCAATCTTCTCCTGTATCTCCTCCTCTGTTTTCACCACTGTCTCCTCCTGTATCTCCTCCTGCATCCCATCCTTCATCCCCTCCTCTATCTCCTGCAGATTGTCCAGCTCCTCCATCTCCCCAGCCAAAGAAACGTTCCTCGTCTCCATCACTGTCAATGTCTTTATCTTCTAAAAGAGCAAAACTTGACCTGCCGATGGTTGAATTCGCTTTGATAAAACTTTGTATCCACCAACCGTGTTAATAGTGACTCTTCTTCTGTTCTTTGTTTGCTTTGGTCATTGGTCAAGAGTTCTTTGATGTTCTACCTTCAAAGACGAAGATGAAAGGACTGTTCCACTGTGATGTCATCACTCTCAGATTTTTCTATTTGAACATCTAAAACATTTTGAACTTCTTCTCCCACATATTTCCCTGCACACACACAAAATTTGGCTCTTGAACAAAGAAGAAGTCCAGTAGATGGCGGTAATACACCGTAGATCGGTTGCTAACCACCTGTCAACCAAAGGGAATAAGAAAAACACATCTTGGCTAATTTTTCAGATACAGTTCTGCTCTTTTCCTTCTATAAAAAGCCTCAATGACTGCGAGCAGGTCCAGCAACTGAGGCAGGATGTCAGCAGCGGCCTTACGAACATCGACCAGTCCCTGTCTTCTGGCAAGCTTAAGCTATGGTCCTTACAGTTTGGCCTGTTACCCTGACTGACTCACAGGAGTCCGACGTCCCCTCACAGGAGATGAGAACGTTGAGAGAATGATCAACTCCTGTATGTATGGAAACAGCATCCTCAAGTCTTTAGAGGAGTTTAAAGGCCCCAAGACAAGACTGGAGATCCTCTCAGAGTCCTGAGACCCATCTATACAGACTGCTGGACCATCACTGGCAACAGGAAGGTAATGGAATCCAAAACTCAACAGGTTAAAGCTGCACTTGTGAACCACCTTCAACATGGAGGACATACAGCAGTTTGGGCCTAGGTCAGAGTCAACCCCTGTGGAACAAGGCAGCTCCTTCAGAGCAGCAAAGATTGGTAGTCCTGGAAATCGGTTATCAGGAAGAGGGAGTAAGATGTGCAAAGGCTGTCACTCAAGCAAAACAGGAGCAGTGGATGAAACAGGAGAGCATCTAGAAAAAGGAGGATCAGCTGGAAGGACCTGTGGGGAATAGAAGCAAGCAGGATTAGCTTCCTGCTTAGAACAACCTACGATGTCCTTCCCCCACCCAAAAACCGACAGCTTGAAAGAAGATCCACCCTGCCCACTATGCTCAACTCCAGCTTCCCTCAGGCCCATCTTCACTGGTTGTAGAATAGGTCTCTCCCAAGGTACTGTAGGTAAACATCAACTGGTGGTGGGCATTTCAATGATGAAATCACCAATCCATGAAGGTTCAGATAAAATGTGAACGTGTTCAACCAGGAACCCAACTCCTCACCGTTTTTCATTTGTACCTCAACCTGTGTGAGCAAAATCAGAATCTCCCTGTTTGTTCCCTGCAGCTCCTCCAGGCCTCGACAGAGCTGATGGAATTAGGCTCGACCAGTTCAGACTGGTGGTCTCTGGTCCACCGCTACACAGGAGACCCCCTCACTGCTGACAGAGCAGGTAGAGCCACAGTCGAGTTAGAGCTGCAGAGGAGAGTGACCCATGATCTCAAATACTGCAAATTCCTTTTGACATACTTTTAAATCTTAAATCTTACAGTGTTTGTTCTGTTGACAGGTGACGGGAGCCTCAAAGAGGGAGTGACCTATCAGCAGATGCAGGTCACTTTCCTGTCGTTCACTCATCCATTTCTTTTTGAAGAATGATTAATTATGTGATTTAGACAATATGCTAATTTGCTAAACTAGTACTTATATTTAAAATATGTGATTTAGACAATATGCTGGTTGTTTCAGTTCTGTGTATCATTCTGTAAACATCCTTTCATTTCCACTTCATGGTGACGATTTCCTGTTCAACTGTTTCTTCCCAGGGGATCATAGAGGAGCTGCTGGAGGAGAGCAGCTACTACCGAGCTCCAAACAGAAGGTGAGGGAGGATTTTCTCACATGTACGACTTTTACACTGAAGCCACAAAACATGCGTGAACTCGAACACAAGTCCTTGTTTTTTTTTTTTTGTGTCTTAGGGCCGAAGAGAAAAGAAATGACCATCGTCCACATACATCCTCATAGCTGTTATTTCAGCAGGGCAACATTTGTTTACAGAAATACTAAATGTTCCACAATACAATAATCAAATGTATTTAAAATGTATATATAAGTAAACATGTTAACCTATGAAATTCATAAGACGTGTACTCGTTTGTACTCGATAACTTATATGTTTCTGTCTCCACTCTTCTCCTTGACTCTCAGGCTTTGACTAATCCTACAAATGTGATGTGACTGTGCTGATATTCAAGGGGAATGTATGATATTATACTTGTACTGTACATTCATGTGGTTGTAACGGTTGTTGTTTAGTGTTTTTTTATTTATGTAAACTGGCAGCTTCACTAGAAAACCACTGACTTCACAGTTTAGTGGTTTAAAGTCTCAGGAGCAAACATCCGGTGGTTTGACTGTTTTAACTCGTTTTTAGTTTCCTCTCTCACTTCACTTTCAAAGAGCTGATAAGACACAGAGCGTCTGTTCAGTTCAACATCACTTTTCATAAATCAGACGTGAGAAACCAGCCCAAAGGTATTTCCACTTGACTTTCATTCACATGTGCTCCGAAATACTTATTTTCAAAATAAAGGTCATCTTAAATGCATGTTTCTGTTTTGTAAGTTTTCTTTGTCATTTTAAAGCTGAAAGAAGAGAAAAGATACAGAAAATTTGAAATTAAAGGTTGAGGTGTAAGTACTCAAAAGGCACTTCTGGCAAGAATGAGTGTTATAATATGGGAAATATATTTAAGTGTGTATTTACAGATGTCAGTATTCATGATTGAAAATCAACAATTTCCTTGTTCTTTCATTCTCATATTCATACAGACAACATTGGTCTGTGAGAGAGAGAGAGAGAGAGAGAGAGAGAGAGAGAGAGAGAGAGAGAGAGAGAGAGAGAGAGAGAGAGAGAGAGAGAGAGAGAGAGAGAGAGAGAGAGAGAGAGAGAGAGAGAGAGAGAGAGAGAGAGAGAGAGAGTTATTAAATTAAATGAAAGTAAAGATTAAAAAACTGGTAACTTAAAGCTGTCAACCTTTTATACTACAGGCCCCTGTGTGTGTGTATTAAATATATAATTGTTTGAGTTTTTATTTTTTTACCCATTTATGAAACCCTATGTAACTTTGAAAAGTGCAGTGGAGGGATGCTTTATGGGTCAGATATCAACCTGTTCATTTTTTATATCTGAATTGAATACTGAATATATATATTTTTTAAAAGCAGTTACACGTTCAGTGTACTCAAACTCAATGGGGACACAATGTACCGCAGTGCAGTATCTGCCACTGGTCCACAGGGGGCAGTACGAGCCCAGTTCAGTGCAGCTGATGTGACCTGAAACAACCTCACATGAAACACGAGAAAAAGCCTCAAGCATCAAAGGAAGCGTGAAATCAAAATTACACAAGACTTTTAATTAATAGAGCCACAAAAAATGTGATGAAATCTGTTTAGTATTATAACAAATGAACGCATCGTGGAAAATGATCATAGATATAATATGTACACACAGTAGTTATGCTATACAACAGGAGACATGGGGGAGAAAAATGAAGACATTCACATTTCCAGGTTGATAAATTTGCAAAGTATATAAAAATCATAGATATGTTTTTTGTAGTATAGGCACAGATGAGGTGTTACAGTACATAAGATGCTGACTTTGTAATTTCTAAATGAATAATTCACACACTTCTATTTCATTCTTTTCCATAAAACATACGTACTTCAGGCACAAATATAATTGAGTCCATTTTGTATTTTACACCTGCTTTGCTAAAATCTATTAGATGATGATGCTGAATATGTAGTTTTGTGTTTTCTCACACCTCAGAAAACCACATTACCAATAATCCTTTATCTCCTGTGATCAGGTACTTTTTTAATAAAACTGCTGTTGTTCTTTTTATCATTTCACATTATTTTATTACAGCTCTCTGTGATGAGGCATCAAACACTGATGCACTTCAGAAATTGGCTTATTTTCTGAAATTAAAATTGTTTTTAAATGTAGAAAACATTCATTGAATTGAGTCAAAGAGATTATTAGCTGGTGTTTTCCTCGATTACAGGCATGTGCAGCATAAAAAATCAAGTAGATAAGAACCGAATCGAAGCCGAAGATCATTTCAATTTGTTCGAACCCAGCATGAGAGGTCCCGACAGGCTCGGCTGTATGAATACATTCTCTATTCTAGAGCCTTTTTCTTTCTAGAGACAAAGATTTCCAGCAAAATGCAAAACTCTGCCCGAGAGTTGACAACAATTCTGTGTTTTAAGTATTAATTTGTTGTATTTTCAGGGTTTTTTTGTAATTAAATTTGACGTTTCCGGCTTCAACTCAGTTTCATCTGCTTGTAAACTTTGTTGAAGCCATTTTTAAACATTCACCGTTACGAGTAAAAACCTAAATTTCCCTTTTGTTTTTACAAACGTGAAGAAAAAACATCGAGACATCAGGTACAAATATTCACAGTTTGTAAAAAGCTCAAATTCCATATGTTCACTCTCTTTACGAGACTAATGCTAAAGATATTATTACTTAATCAGACAAAAATGAATCCATGCAAATATAAATACAGAAAATAACAGATCCGTGGTTACGAGGTGTTAAACATTAAACTGATTAAAAACATTACTGCATCGTTCTCTGTTGCTTCTCTCAGGGGGAAGACCACGTATTGTTCTTTAAGCTGCTTCGGAGCGAGAAACCAGAGTGTGTGTGTGTGTGTGTGTGTGTGTGTGTGTCTGTGTGTGTCTGTGTGTTCTGCTCAGCTCTCCTCCGAGCCTTTCTTCTGGTGCTCCTCCAGGTTCTGCAGATCCTCCAGCATCTCCTCTATCAGCGGTGGCATGGAGCCGGGGATCTCCAGCTTTAGTGTCACCACCCTCTCGGCCCCTGAGGAGACACACACACACACACACACACACACACACACACACAGACACACACACACACAGCACATGTTAACGCCACGTCTCGTCCTCATTAGACCAGGTGAAGAACTGTGTGAAGAACGTCCTCTCAGCGAGTCGCCGGTTCCTGACCTTTGGCGCTGATGCTGCGCAGGTCTGTGATCTTCATCAGGGCCTTGGGGAACATGAGGGGCATGCTGGGGCGCCGCTTGCGGGAGTAGATCTTCAGCGCCTCCAGCAGCGGCTCCTGCAGCACCTCCACCTTCGACGGCTCCTCCAGGTCTTGTCGGTCTGAGCAGACGGAGACACACAACGTTTTTGCCTCCTGAGGTGAAACACATGCAGAGAATTGATGTGCGTGGGAGGTTCTTACCTCCGGACACGAGGCAGATGGCGCTGAGGAGCCCGCTCTCCGTGTCGTCCATCTCCAGCGGCAGCAGCTGGCCGGCGAAAGTGAAAACCTGATCCGTGAGCGGCCCGAATCCGGCGTTGTGGATCTGAGTGCGGGTCAGGGTCAAGCCGTCGGAGAAGGTCATGGTGTCCTGGTCGGGGGTGTAGCGGGTGCAAATCCTCAGGATCTGAGCGACGCGAGAAGAACAGAGGAGAAAAGAAAAACAGTGGAAACAAGGTTTAATTCATGGGGCTTCTATTCATATTAATAACTTGTAGACACCAGGAAACAGAACATCCGGAAAGCCTTACATACATAAAAGGACATGTTGTTGTTGGAATGTGTAATAGTCGGGTGTGTCGGGTGAAGAATGTAGAGTATGACGATCAAATGAGGTAAAGAATTGTCCCTGAACGCTTCAGTGAGGAAACGTGTGTTATGAGGAAACACATCGGAGCTTGTGATTGTATGTGACGCCCCCCCGCTGCTGTCACTCACTCTGCCTGAGGGCTGCTGCAGAAGGTGTGACTCATATTTGTGAAATGACTCAGCTCAAGACATTATCACATCCTGTATACGCCACTTATTGCAGATACAAAAGTAAAGGAATGGATTTCCTTAGGGAGGGGGAAACGTACCAGGATGTCCAGACAGGCGGCTTTGAGGAGAGTGATCTGGTCAGCGATGGTCAGGCCGGTGAAACCCGGCACTCGCTTGGCGAACTCCACGACCTTGATGATGCACTTGGTGGCGAGTTCGCTGAACTTGTCCCACAGCCCGAGGTCCAACTGGATCCTGTGGTCGGAGCTGGAGTTCTGGAGGCGGGAGACAAAGATGGAGAATGTCTTTAACTGTTGGGAGTGGAAGTTTATGTTTCAGGAAGCAAGGATCCACAGAGACACATTAAAGATCTGTTGAAGACGTGATCTGATTAATATGTCCAACATTAGTTCAAAAGTTCGATAGGTATTAGAGCCTCTTCACTGAAAACTGTAAATAAGCTTGACGACCGAAACAAAACAATGAAATTTATCCTGTAAAAACCAAAACAATGAACTAAAAACACCAGAACCAAACATCATGAGTTCATCAGAACCATATTGTGGACGTAAAGACACTAGAGTTTATACATTTTACATATTTAATTTACAATACCACGCAAAGAAAACCATGTAATGGATTTTTAGGCACAAACATGTTTTAACTATGACTTAAAATCATTTAACTTAAATATTGAATCTTTTTAATCTGTAAAATCTTCAAATTAATTCAAAATATACTTTTTGAAGTATTAAATATACGTATATAGTTAATGATCTTTATCGGAAACCAGGAAGTAGACTGTGTTTATGCAGAAGATGTTTCTGTCGTGATCTTATTCATTATTTCAGCGTCATTGATTTCATCTGACTCATTAAAACACAAACAACTGAGTCAAGGAGTCTGTGTGTTTGTGGAAAGGCCACGCCCTTGTATGTTTTAACAGTTTGATGTATTTCATAACAGTGGGAGGGGCCTGTTCTCTCTTCTAAAGGGACGAGCAGGTTTTCCTTGTTTTGATGGATGCAGGTCTTTGGGGCTCGTTAGATGTTTGACTCTGTCCAGTGTTGATAAATCTCACAAAGAGAAAGTTCAGCTCATACTTTCAGAAACACGACAGCTACAGTTCGTGTACATTTCAGTTAAATCCTCTCCTGTGGTTTATATTTCACATTTCACTCTTCTAACACTGGACGTGAGGTTTGTTTACACTTCTGCATGAATCAAAAAACGAGTTATCATCAAGTTAGAATATGAGACGTTTGAGGTTAATCCAATAAGCAATATTTTATTGTTAGTTATCCTAAACACATGGCTGTTTTTTGCGCTGTTGCTCTATTAACCTCTTTATTATTGATTATAAGTTTGTAAACGTTGAAGGTTTTTCAACATGGATGTAAAAACCAGGAGTGTGTGTTCAGCCGCTGTGACATCGAGCTCTGACCTTTCAGGATCTAAGTATAAATCACGTGTTGAGCTTTAAATGCCCTCAGACATCTTAAATCCCTCTTTACTACGGATCACAGACGACACTCCTACATTTCCCATGAGGCTTTCAGACTCCAGTAATCCCATAAGTGGAAAAAACGCCACAGCTTTGTGGACGTTTCTGCAAAATCTCACGTGTAGATCCCGTTGTTTTTTTTGCGTTTGAGATCTCGAATTAACAACCAAACTGGAAACACGTGATCAAAATCCATGATATCATTCACCTGTGATGCATAAAACACACACGTGAATCCACTGAATCACTGGCTGGAGTCGACGGCTTTGATGTTTCCCCCCCTCTGCAGATTATTTATTTATCTATGAAGAGTCAGATCTGGTGTCACGACTCACTGTGGTGTATTTTCCCAGCTGGCCGAGGGCGGGGAAGGTTTCCGTGTGCGCTCTGCAGATCTTCTCCACGATCAGGCCGAGCTCCGACGTCAGCTCGTACGTCTCCACGATCGTCATCTTCACCGCCTCCTTCTTCCCCTTCCTCCGGATCCTGTCGTTTCTCACCGCTGCAGAACCAGGAAGACGCCGGTTACAAGACAATCAGCGCAGAACTCAAAAGCACAGTTAAATATGTGGTTTTAATTGTGTTTTCTGTTTATTTACAGTTACTTATCGTCATGTTTGTGGTTTAACTGTCAAGTATCAATCCTCAGGAGATTTATCCTAATTATTTAATTCCCTTATATTTGCATTTATACACTATGGGTCTGGCTGCAAAAATCTCAATACTTGTAGTATAAACTCAGCTGTAAGTTATTAAATATGTGGTTTTAATTGTGTTTATTTACAGCTACTTATGGTTTAACTGTCAAGTATCAGGGTTTGATCATGGAGAGATTCATCCTAATTATTTCATTCCCTTATATTTGCACTACCCCACAAACATCCCTTATGGGTCTCCTTGCAGAAATCTCAATACTTGTAGTATACACTCAGCTGTAAGTTTATTAGGTACAACACCAGCCTAAAACTAATATGGTTAAAGGAAGAAGGAGGAGAGAATGAAAACTGTTCAGGGACACGTCACCTGAAGCTCTGTTCAGGATGTAAAGCTCATAACTACACGGCCAACACTTCCTATAAAGCTGCACCGCATCACAGACACTCATAAATATCAGTGCCCTAAATAGGACTAATCCATGAATAATTCCCTGAGAAAATTTGAATAAATATCCTGGATCTGCCTGCACATCAGGAGCAGCCACAGTTTTCTCTTAGTTGATATTTCCTGATATAAAAAGACAGAATTTCATCCAAACGATTTTACTTTTACTTTTTTTTGGTAAATGTCTCGGTTTATTTGGGTTTTCTTGGAATGTTTTGTGTATTTTCTTGACTCATTCATAGTAAATGAATTCTCTGCCTCAATGTTAAACTAAAGGTTGATTTAATTTCATATGGTGCGTTTAGTCTTTTATTCTGCTCAGTGTTCTACGTCAGAAGAAAAACATAACAAACAGTAAATTCACTAAAACAAGTGCGCGTGAGCTTCAAGGTTCTTTTCTCCATGCTGTTGTTTGAGTGTTTGTTACTGAGGCTCAGCTCATTAAAAGCAGGTTTCCCTGTAACTGGAACAGAACTGACTCTAAATGAAGCAGCTGATCTGAGTGAATCATCTGCTGCCGCGGCAGGGAGCACGTGGAGCCGGCTGCCGCGGCCTGGAGCCCGAACCAGGTTAGCCTTTCGTAACGGCTTGGGTAACAGTGTCATCACATTACAGTGACTTGGTTCAGGCGGCTTCGCACATGTCCAGGGAGCCTCAGGATTACGCAACACCTCGGTGTCTGCCTTCCTCACTGCGAGTCTCCTCCTCCTCTTCCTCCTCCTCCTCCTCCTCCTCCTCCTCTGCGTGGATGCCCTAATTCCCGGCCTCCTTGTGTAAACACGGCGACTCAGCTCGTATTGCAGAGCGACCGCAGCAGCCAGGAAGCAGCTACACGGCATCCGTCTGCTCCATGTGATGTGCTGTATTTATGTAATGACTGTGTGTGTGTGTTTGTGTGTGTGTGTGTGTCTGAGCGTGGAGGAGCAACAACAGGAACATGTGTTTGGGTGGATCCTCCGCTGTCGCCCTATCACTGCCACCGGCTCCCTGTGCGTAACACCAGCTCGGTTATCTGGGTCACTGCTCTGCCGGGTTTGAACACCGTGTTTCTCGTGTGCAGCCGAGGCAGCTCAGGACCGGGAAATGAGTTTGAAATGTACAAATATGAGCAGAGAACTTCCTCAGTCTCCAGAGAGCGAAGAAGAATGATGTAAAATTCATGGAAAACATTGATTAATACAAAATGTTTGAGTTTCAGACGCTGTGGGACAAAGTGTACGTCCGTCCTCTGAGGTGCTTTCAGGTCAACTCTGTTCTGCACGTTGGGATCACAGTGTTCGGAGCTTCGTCCTTTATCTAGAGCGCTCATCCCGTCACAGGGAGCCAATCACAGCTGACCGGCGAGAGGAAGGTCACGCCCAGGACAGGATGTCAGCGAATCACAGGGGAGGGGGGGCTTATGGAGAGGACAGCTCACATTCACAGACACAACAGACGGAGTATTTAAAGACGGACGACGTTAAAGCTCAGAAAAGGTGAAGCCAAAGTGTCTCAATCGCCCCCCTGGTGGCCGACTGCAGTACAGGCCATACACCCTGCCTCCTCCATGTTAGCAGGTGGGACATATGAGACTTTTATGAGGAATATGAATCATTTCCCCCTTCATGTTTTTTCTTCTTAACCTAAGTTTACTGAGATTAGTCGTCTTTCGTTTGTCTCGCTGCCTTCAGCTTCAATAATCGGCACCAGAGGAGATAAGAGCGTCTGTGAGGAAGCGTCCATAAACATCTTGCTGGTCTGAAGACACACGAATCACCGAAGGTCGATCAGATGACCGGGTCAATATCTGTGTCATGAGGTTGTTTCATAAGACATTCTGTTAGCTGGGAAACCGCTTTTCTGACTTCTTCAGAATGGGAAGTGATGATGTAACGGAAGATGAAGAGATTTGATAAAAACAAGACGTAACCTCTGAACACAGATAACAGTGATTTATCAACTTTTCCAAATGTGGTGACTTTGTGATAATTTTAACTTTTAAACCTTTTTAAAAAATCCTCTGCATTAGCTACAAGATTAATTCTCCGGGCGACTGAACAGCGACACAGTTCGATTCCCGGCCGGTCGAACCATTAACTGAATATCTCTGAACCTGTTTCCTGTCTGTCCTCCAGTATCTCACAAGAGAAGATGATGTTTTCAGATAAATACACTGCACAGTTGTTGTTTTTGTGGTTTTTCTCATTCAGAAATTTAATTCTCTAATCTCAGAACACAATAAATCTATGTATTCAGGTTTTTATTGTCTACGTTCTCTCATTTCTCTGTGGTTTGATAAAATCAGTTATGAAACACTAAAGAAAAACCTGAGTCAATGATTCACAGGACGACACTGACCTTTCATTCACCTGTCACACGTCACCCTCTCTGAAGATCTACCACCTCAGAGGTCATGTTTTCACCCCTGTGAGTTTGTCTGTTTGTTGGTTTGTTTGTTGTTTGTTTGTTTGTTTGTTTGTCAGCAGGATTACACAAAACCTCGGTGAGAGGATGGGACACGGGCCAAGACAGAAATCATTAAAGTTCGGCTTCTGGGTAAATGGGGCGGATCTGGGATATTCTTTCACAATCTTTAACCTTGAGTTTTATGGCTTTTTCTTTTCCCGGGGAATCATTCATGAATTTAAACGAATACTCTGGTATATTTAGGGAAACTAATATATGAGTGTGTGCAATTTGTTGTGATTTAGAATAAAAATCCACATCTAGTAGATTTAAAGTGGTTTCATATGTGGTTCTCCCACCAATCTTCAGCAATAAACAGTGTTAGAGACCTTTATCTACCACCAACGTGTAGCTGAGATAAAGTGGATTCAGCAGATAATCAACACTTCATATGAATCTTCAACGGTTTTATGACTATATTCTATAAAAAAGAATATAGCATATAAAAAGAAAGGAGCTATACAAATAAAGTTCTTACTATGACTACATATTTAAGGGACTGATGACTATGAGAGTGTGAATTTGGCATTAAAGGAAACAGCTGAACCTTGGCGGAGGAATCTGAGCTCTAACGAGGGTCGTTCTCGTTCCCTCGAGGGCGAAACGACTTGTTCCCTGAAGACGCCACGTGATCATCAGCAGAGTAAACGAGTCTCGGACACTCACACTCTCTCGACATCCCGGCGGCGAAGCACCTCTGCAGCCGGCAGTACTGGCAGCGGTTCCTGGTGATCTTGTTGATGATGCAGTTCCGGTCGCGGTGACACGTGTAAACCATGTTCTTCTGCACGCTGCGGCGGAAGAAGCCCTGCGGGGGGGGAGGAGAAGACGTTAATGATTTAAGTTACAAGAAGTCGTGGGAGGAATGTTCACAACATCCTGTATTAATGTGTAATGACTACAAATGTTTAATTCATAGATATTTTGATTATTTAACTAGAAAAGTGACAGTTTGACCTGGTGGTGGCGCTAGCGGAATGGATTCATTATGTGGGAACAATGATTGGCTGCAAAATATTAAGCAAATCCACCTAATGGATGTTGTGATATTGATAAATGCTGTTTGTCAATGTCAGAAATCAAAAATCGACAACATAATTTACGATAAATATGAACATTCCTAGAACACTAATAAGTTAAATGTTATTTTCTTGTCAAGTAAAATGTGAGTCACTGCAGAGTTTGATCCGTTTCTTCTAATATCAGAGATGAAAACATGAATTTAATAAATAAAGAAACATTGAAAACAAATGAGACAAATCTCAGAAGAAAATTTTCAGGTTATTTACAAGAGGAAATGAAATGTTCTGTGGAAAATGGAAAACGTCCTGTGTTTGAGTTATATAGTAGAAAGTTGCTTCTACCACATGTTGCTGACAAATGCAACAGAAAATAATGATACAAATCCTGTAAAACATTATCAAGCATCAACATAATTATTTGTCTTGTCCTGTTAACGCTGTGGTTTACAAACCACCTGCGTGTCCGCTGAGGCCGACGCCCACACGTTACCTTGCAGCCCTCGCAGGCGCTGACTCCGTAGTGGTACCCGGACGACTTGTCCTGACACACGAAGCAGGGCTTGTACGTGCGGGGGGGCGGCGGCGGGGAGGAGGGGCTGGCGAAGAGGTCGTCCGAGCTGGAGCTGGAGCTCTGACTGCCCACTGCTGCAAACACACAACATCACACACACACACACACACACCTCACAACACTGGTGGATCACAGGGGCAACGACAAAAAGGGACGACATGGATCTGGATGAAGAAGCTACTTCCTGTTTAGGTCCTGCACATGTGACAGGGGTGCTGGAAGGGGGGGGTGCTGGAAGGGGGGGGGGTGCTGGAAAGGGGGGAGGGGTGCAACTGTCTCATATCGTTAGACTCTGAACATTAGTGTCTCCGGGGAATCAACCCTATAACGTTTCATTGAGGCTCCGATCTTCACAGCATCGGGATGAAAAACTGAAAAATCTAATGAGATGCATGAAACTGATGAGCCGGTGTAAACAGGAAGTAGAATGTCTCCACTGCAGATGAGTAAAAGTAAGAGCAAGGATTTGAAAAACATTTTAAAACTCAAACGTAGTCGTGTGGATGAAGCCGGAGAAACTAGTGAGAGTACGGGTCAGCGAAGAAGTAGTTGCAGCCATAGATATATATATAAAGACTAGATGTCTCATCTGCGTTGCCGACCAACGGAGCCGGACGTCGCCACATGGCGGCCATCTTGCTAGGGGGCAGCTCGCTCACCCATAACATTGTGTTGGTAAATAACCATAACTTGCTCAATTTTCAACCGATTTTGAAACGGTCTGGTTTGTTATAAACGTCAGAGATGTAGTTATGACACTGCATAAATTATTAATTTTTTTTAGAAAACAACATAATTATTCATAAGTATGCAGTGTCATATCTACATCTCTGACGTTTATAACAAACCACACCGTTTCAAAATCGGTTGAAAATTGAGCAAGTTATGGTTATTTACCACTACCAACACAATGTTATGGGTGAGCGAGCTGCCCCCTAGCAAGATGGCCGCCATGTGGTGACGTCCGGCTCCGTCGAACGAGACATCTAGTCTTTATATATGTCTATGGATGAGCCGGTGTAAACAGGAAGTAGAATGTCTCCACTGCAGTAAGTAAAAGTAAGAGCATGGATTTTCTAAAACATTTTCAATCTCAAACGTATTCGTGTGGATGAAGCCGGAGAAACAAGTGAGAAGAAGTTTCAGTCTTTAGTTTCCTTGAAGCGTCACAGATCTACTCGGTTTCTTCATTTTCTTTTCTTCGGCCTCATCCTCTGTTCTGAATCCACCTCCCTCCTCTTGTAAACTCTGCCACTCTATCACCGCTTACGCTCTAACCTCCTTTCTTTATCCGGCTAAATGTCTAAAAACGTCCCTCCATCAATCCCAGCAGGCAGCGCTCTCCCACTTAAAACCCACTTCTGAGCCGGGACTCGCCCTCCCGCCCGGCCCCCCCGGCCCCCCCCCCGCCGCCCACCCGACCACCTCCGCCGGCGCTGGCGGAAAAAACAAAGGGAGTCATTTTGAAAAAAAGAGAAAGAGAAATTGTTCATCTCCGTCCCCTTGAACCGGCGGCCCCTGGTTGAACCTGGAATCGGGGGGTCAAACGTGGACTCCCCCCATCAGGCCGAGCGCCCCCCCAACACCACACAATGCAGGAGCAGGCCACGAGCCCCGGGTGAGTGATGAGAGGGAGGGAGGGAGGGAGGTGGAACAGAAAGTGTCTGTGGTGGGGGGGTGGCTGGAAGTGATGAGGGGGACGGGGGAGGTGGGCGAGGGGGGGTGTTGCCCCAGCCCCAATTTAGTTGGTGTTGTTTGATGTGTGTCAAGGATTCAAACCTAGAAAGAATTTTTAGGGGGTGTAAAACAATTCTCAGGGAAAGATAAAGTTTAAGAGGAAGCAGCTGCTTGGTGTGAAAAAAACTAACATTTATTAAGATTATTTAGAGATGCTACAAGCTGCTTAAGGTTTTTATTTGTATTGTTCTATTTCTAAGTGTAAATCAAAATAAAAACATTTTTCTGTGTTCATGAACTTTAAGATGATTCTGACTTCACAGACGCATTATTTCACATGTGTTGTAATCTGGTTATTTAACATTTTTCTGTGTTTTATCACTAAAGTGTGAAAATATTTTGACTTAGAGACACTTTAAAAACTCTGGGAAACAACTTTTTATATATTATAATGGTATAATGGCTCATTGTGGCATTATGTTCTTAAACATCTTAATTTATAAATAAAGTTTTGTTGACAAACATAACAAATAAACAAATAAACCATCAAAGAGAAAGGTATTGGGGTCAAATCTCTGTCAAACATTCCAATATTTAATTAAAACTAATTTTAAACATCATAGTCAAGTTGGACGAATAGATTTTAGTAGAAGATATTTTTGGTATAACCGTGCTATAAGTAATAGTGTATAACTTATGGGCCCATTTATTTATTTACTTTATTTACTACTAGTTATGGTTTAACTGTTATTACTTCTGTACCTTGCAAAGTACTCTTAAGGGTCTATAAAGTTTATTGTACTTTAAGCGAGACCATGTTCCTCCGGTGGAAGTGTCTGGCTCTCCTCTGACCTCCTGAGCCAGTGACCGTCCGGTGAACCCGCGGTGACCCCGGACTGACCGGGCCGGCCCGAGACGCAGACCACCACCGGTCAACCAGTACACTGCACTGGTTTCCACTGCTTTCAAACACTTTCTACTGGTGAAACATAAAAGATCCTGCAGCAGCAAAGTCAACAGGAAAACTGCCTCAAGGGAGAATTCAACACTTTGCTTTTACTGATTCTATCTGGTTTTTAGCGAAGAGGTCACAACACGTTACATGCAGCTACAAGTCTCACTATTTTACATTATTACAACTGTTTTTTACTGTATTGACGTTAATTATCTTTTTGCACAGCAGCTTCCACTTGTGGATGTTCACAGGAGAAGTTCTACTTGTTGACAAATACATTAAAAAGCATTTTTATCCACTTTAAGCTTAAGTTAAGTTTGTTGTAAACAATCTGCTGCTCGTTAATGGGTTAGAATCAAATAACTAAAATGATATGATGTGTTGACTTCATCCAGATGTAGCAACATTATCGTAAATATAAGATTAACTGAACAAATCTGAGGTTTGGTAAGAGTAACACACTTTTGAACTGTAAATTTATTATATTACATAAAAATTTGAAGGTTTCCTGAAGGTTTTGAATTGACTCACTTTGTTTTTAAGCACAACAATAAACATTCCATACAGATTTGAGTGTTAAACATATAATTTATACTTTAAAATGTTTTATTCCGTCTTATCTCGTCTATTTGTTCTAATCTGCGTCTCTTTATCTCTGCTGTCGGTTTTATTGCCTCATTTCTATCTCAGATTGTTTCACTGTTTACATTTGCACTGTCTCGGGATCAGCCTGTCAATCATATCTGATTTTCAAACTAAACCTGCAGGAATGTTGCTCCTCAAATTATCATTGATGTATTGATTATTGACCAGGATGTAGACAAGACCCAACAGAACGAGTTCATCCTGCAAACTTCAGCCTTATCTCCAGAACATGGACACCTCCCTTTGGACCTGAGGCTCAGTCTGATTCTGTCCAACACAACCAGACTTTTAATGCGAAACCAAAGCTATTTACTCAAATAGCTGTTAAAATGCTAATTTAGACAAATTCCCATGTTTTAATTTTGTGTTGCAAAGATTTGAGGATTCGACAGACGTGTGGATGAAGTCCTGCACTGATATTTGGACAATTTGAAGTTTCTTATTCTGATTTGTGCGTCCAATTTGTTATAAAACACAGTAGAGATGGATTATTGTCCTCTCTAAAAATTATAAACTGTTATTTATCTTCATGCAGGTCACATTTTTGAAGTCAGGTTTTGTATTGTTGTGCAGGAAAGCGTTGCAGATTCTAGTGTTAACCAAAGAAAACATCAGTTTCTATTTTCCACCTACACTGTGAGCACCGGTGCTGCTGCCAGTCCGACTCGATCAGCTCGGGGAAGAAGGCTGCCAGGTCCTGGTCCTGGTCCTGGTCCCGGTCCCGGTCCTGATCCCTGTCCCGGTCCTGATCCCGGTCCTGCAGCGCGAAGGCGGGGCTGGATGAGCGGTACAGGTCCATGATGACTCCGGGTGCGAACGACTGGAACTCCACATAATCGAACATGTTCTCCGGGATCCTGGAATGAGGAATCCTCCGCAGCTCCTTCTTCACTTCGGACGCAAACACAGATCTAACGTGGCGGACGCGCGCACAGGGGGCGTGTGCACGTCCAGCAGCAGAATCCAGCGGTTTGACGCATCCACATCTGTTTCAGAACAACAAAGTTAGATCCAGGACTTCTCTCCTCCTTCTCCTCCTTCTCCTCCTTCTCCTCCTTCTCCTCCTTCTCCTTCTTCTCCTCCTTCTCCTCCTCCTCTATCGCCTGCACGTCCCGAGCTGCTCGACGCTGGTTACGTCACAGCAGCGTTGTGTTACCTAATGTATGCGCGTGAACTCTGCGTGAACCTCCTCCGCTGGTGGTGACCTTCAGGTGACCCCGCAAGGAACCGGCACCAGCAGCAGCTCTGAGTCCAGGTCCAGGTCTGACTCCAGGTCTGAATCCAGGTCTGAATCCAGGTCTGAATCCAGGTCCGACTCCAGGTCCAGGTCTGACTCCAGGTCCAGGTCTGACTCAAGGTCCGGCTCCAGGTCTGAATCCAGGTCCGACTCCAGGTCCGACTCCAGGTCCGACTCCAGGTCCAGGTCCAACTCCAGGTCCGACTCCAGGTCCGACTCCAGGTCCGACTCCAGGTCCAGGTCCAGGTCCGACTCCAGGTCTGACTCCAGCTCTGACTCCAGGTCCGACTCCAGGTCCAGGTCCGACTCCAGGTCCGACTCCAGGTCCGACTCCAGGTCCGAATCCAGGTCCAGGTCTGACTCCAGGTCCGGCTCCAGGTCCGACTCCAGATCCACGAGGAGGTCCGACTCCAGGTCCGACTCCAGGTCCGACTCCACGTTCAACTCCAGGTCTGAATCCAGCTCTAAGAGGAGGTTCTCAGACCGGAGCTCTGACTCCAGGTCCGACTCCAGGTCTGACTCCAGGTCTGACTCCAGGTCCGACTCCAGGTCCGACTCCAGATCCGACTCCAGCTCAGACTCCAGGTCCGACTCCAGGTCCGACTCCAGGTCCGACTCCAGGTCCGACTCCAGGTCCGACTCCAGCTCTGACTCCAGGTCCGACTCCAGGTCCGACTCCAGGTCCGACTCCAGGTCCAGGTCTGACTCCAGGTCTGACTCCAGGTCCGACTCCAGGTCTGACTCCAGGTCCGACTCCAGGTCCGACTCTAGGTCCGACTCCAGCTCAGACTCCAGGTCCGACTCCAGGTCCGACTCCAGGTCCGACTCCAGCTCTGACTCCAGGTCCGACTCCAGGTCCAGGTCTGACTCCAGGTCGACTCCAGCTCCGACTCCAGGTCCGACTCCAGCTCTGACTCCAGGTCCGACTCCAGGTCTGACTCCAGGTCCGACTCCAGGTCCGACTCCAGCTCTGACTCCAGGTCCGACTCCAGGTCCAGGTCTGACTCCAGGTCCGACTCCAGGTCTGACTCCAGGTCCGGCTCCAGATCCACGAGGAGGTTCGACTCCTGGTCCGACTCCAGGTCCGAGGTCCGACTCCAGGTCCGACTCCAGGTCTGAATCCAGGTCTGACTCCAGGTCCGACTCCAGGTCCGACTCCAGCTCTGACTCCAGGTCCAACTCCAGGTCCGACTCCAGGTCCGACTCCAGGTCCGACTCCAGCTCTGACTCCAGGTCCGACTCCAGGTCCGAATCCAGGTTCTGACTCCAGGTCCGACTCCAGCTCTGACTCCAGGTCCGACTCCAGGTCTGACTCCAGGTCCGACTCCAGCTCTGACTCCAGGTCCGACTCCAGGTCCGAATCCAGGTTCTGACTCCAGGTCCGACTCCAGCTCTGACTCCAGGTCCGACTCCAGGTCTGAATCCAGGTCCGACTCCAGCTCCAACTCCAGGTCCGACTCCAGGTCCGACTCCAGGTCCGACTCCAGATCTGACTCCAGGTCTGACTCCAGGTCCACGAGGAGGTTCGGGTTTAACAGAAGTCGATTTAGCATTTCACCTTTTACTTCACTTTTTATATCTTTTATCTTTTTATATATTTTTATTCAGAAATGTTTATGTCAAAATAAATGTTACTTTGTATAAATATTGGTAAAAAGTGAGTAAATAAGAAGTAAACAGTAAACAGAGTAAATATATACTGGTTTCCAATTTTTTATTGCTCTCCTATGTTGTATTTATTGCGTTTTTATGTTTCTATGTTCATTGTTTGCACCAATAACCAGAGCAAATTCCTTGTATGTGTGAACGTACTTGGCAATAAAATACTTCTGATTCTGGTTCTGATTCTGATTCCCTGATCTGAGGGAAACAAATCGTTTGATCGTTATGATTCTGAACCAGCTTCAGATGCACTGGGAAACAATAAAACACTGGGAAAGCACCACAACTGGAAACAGACAAATTAAATAGATTTGCTCAAAATTCAAAGTTATGTTCAGTTGCACTAACTGAGAACTTTGGTTTGAGCCACTTTATTTCTACCAATTGAAAAAAGTAATGAAGTAAAAGTTGTATTTGTTGTTTTCTTAGACATCATAGCCAGTGGAAATAATGTAAGTCCTGTTGACGAATAACTTAATTCATTAATGTGTTGTCGATTAAAAAACATATTTAACAATTATTCAATAAAAAATATCTTAAATCGACTCGACATCTGTTTTATATTTAGTTTTCTTGCAGAAGTTTGAGTTGAAATATGGAATCATACACTGACAGGAAACAATATTCTATTTAGTTACTTTAACAAATTACCGTAGTTGATTACACACAAAGTACATTTGTTGTATCACGTTGTATTTATGAATAACTTTATTAATTTATGTGATACTGATTGAAGCATTTTTAAAAAACATATTTCTAACATTTCTTCAGTAAAATATATAACATGAAAGTGTTGAACTTAAAATTAAACCTTAAACATGCACTGCCAATCGAGCCTTTGCAGAAAAAAAATATAATTGGTTAAAGTTTCCATGGTTTTTGATAAAACTACATAATTCATGTGATGTTCAGTATAAAGTCATAAACCTTTAATCTGTGGCATCGAACACACTGAGAGAACATTTAAATCCCTTTTAGCCGTGCATTTATTTCACCTATTTATTAATTTATAAGTTGTATAACTAATTTATTCATCTGCAAGTAACAAACCTTAACGTTTGCTTTTATATATATCTCTACATTTCACATTTTATACCGTGTGTTCTCTTAGCAGAAAACGTCTGCTCTGATATTAAATCAGATATTTTCAACTGTGAACAATGGTTCTCCAACATTTTCTGTTTTAAAAGATACAGATGTTTTCACCGGATGCTGGTGATATTCAAATTATTCCAAAACCTTGTTAAACGATTGATTGATGTTGGATTAACATTATTCTGGTGTGTGTTTTTAAATAACGGGCGTCAGAGCAAAGCTGATAACGCTAATGTTCCACTATTGGCATTTCCTGATTGAAACCGTGTGGCCTTCTACACAATCAATACTTCGAGGCTCAGTTTCTCTTCATTCACGTCCACTTCAATTCTCGCTGCCTGACTTTAAGTGAGAAATATTTGCAGTTAGGAGGAGGCGTGATTAAATCTGCTGGAAGACGAAGTAGGTCAGCTGCAAGACGGGCCGCTGGGTGAGGGGGAAGCAGATCTGCTCCACTTCCAAATAATGAATCTAATTTACAACATTCGTCAGCTGCTAACGACTGTAAAACAACCTGCCAAAAGAGAATATCTATATCTATATGTGGAAAAGGGATTAAATGCATGGTCTGAACGTGCTGCAGACAGGTGGTGCAGGAGAAGAACGTGAAAGCTGTTTTTTTGTTTGAAAATAAAAGAAATACACTTGATCTCCTTCAATGCCACTGTTGTAACCCCATTGAGGCGTAAGGGCAGCACAGCTCCAATGTTAAAGGAGGCTAATTACTCCCAGTATCTCCCACACTCCAGGGAGCCCAGGTCAGGGAGAGGACAAGCATGTGAAACATTCCTGCAGCCTGCTGCTGCTCCACCTCCCTCTCTGCTCGGCCTGTCCTCCTTTCTCCTCCTTCATCCATCCTCCTCTCTCATCTTCCTCCTCTTCCCTCGGCCCCACTTTGCATCGCTTGCATTTTGTTCCTGCTCTCCATCATTCATTCATCGACCCTTTTCCAATATTCATTTGGTCATTTGTTTCCCTTCCGTGGTGGGATCTGTCCAGGCTTTTCATGGAAAGATAGATAGGGGATATACTGGTTTTTATTAAGATTAAAAAACTAAATGTTAAATCAGCAAGTTCACAATGACACCACCAACTGAAGACTGTGCATAGAGATGGATCCTGGGTCTCCACATCCACACTACAGGAGTTTTTAGAGCTGCTCAGACAGAAGTTTGGAAACTACTCACAACCTCTTCACTCTGTTTTGGTCCATGTCCCGTCTGCTAACATGGAGGAGGCAAGGTATATGACCTGTATTCCCTCGGCCACCAGGGGGCGAGCCAGATGATTGCGGTCGTCTCATTCATCTTTATATACAGTCAATGCTTCTTACTTGCTAATGTTAAGTGGTTTAATGTTTAACATGTGTCCACCATCATGGTTTAGCATGTTAGCATTTGTGAGTTAAGCACTAAACTAATTGGAACTAAAGTAATGAGAGAAAATGTATTTACATGCAACAAATATGTCAAGAAAACTGCAATTTATTTATTGTCCCACTGAAACATTGATTTGCACAAGTTAATTGACGTTAGTTTGAATTCTGTGTCAGACTGAATAATAATAATCGTATAAACCTAATTAAATATGAATTAAACAATAAACTTTATTTCTATAGCGCAGAGAGTTTCATGGTGCTTCACAAAGTAAAATACAAGTTAAGAAAAGCCACAACAACAATAAAAGATTAAAACCAACTAAATAAAAGATCCAACAACAACTAAATACATATAATATATCTGAAGTTGATGAGCGTCTTTGGCAGATCTGTGGAGAGAAGTACGTGTGATATCTGTTGGAACAGTTGTATATTAAAGTTCATTGATGTTTTGTATCTTAAATGCTCAAAAGGACGATTAAAATACATTCAGTTTCCAGTTTATTAGGTACGCCTGCTACTTCATTGTGATACAACAGTATGATAAATGTTTCACTGTTCGGTTTGTGTTGATTCAAGAATGTGGATTTCGACACCTGTAGTTTGTGTCCCTGCTCAATTAAAAGACGTTATTTCAACATGTTTCAAGTTGATATTATGCTATCGTCACGATTTAGGAAATTTAAAACAAAGTTTACAAAACAACACAAACACACACAAACCACATCCTGGCTTCCTGAGAACTGTGAAACTCTTTTCCTCTGCTCCTCTTTTTGTCTAATGGCGTCGCAGCAAATGGTGAATTGGAACAAAATGACCAAACGATCCTCGGTCGTCCTTTTGACTCTTTACAACCAGTTGTAAACCTTCAGTTTGCAGCCTGGCACCATTGATGGGTTATTTATTAGTGCAATATATCTCTGTACTTTCTCTGTCACAGCAGTGGCAGCAGGACGACGGCGACCGGACAGGTTTTAAAACGACTCTTTGAAGTCGTTTTTAGATTTTCTAAAGAGTCGGAACCTGGACTATTAAACGGCTGAAAAACAGACTCCTCCTGGTGATTGATGAACGGTTCCCACGAGAGGTGAACTCTGAGCATCTGGGGCTGATCACATACTTGGCACATGGCAGCCATTTTAAATGTCTGTTGTCCTGATCAAGAGTTTGGAATTAACGGCTGCTCTACCTTTACCAAACTGACGTTGTATATACATCTATATATAGATATCAGTCACACTTATTCATCTTTTATTAATCTTTATCATAACCAACCGAAATTAAGTTTAACAAATTGAATGAGCAGATTTCAATTAACTATCCACATTCTCTAATTGGGGTCCTCAAAAATATATATGTATGTATTAACGTTAACATTTAAATCCACACTGAAAAACATAAGAAAGAAAACAACTTCTACATACAAGCTATTTAAATCCCCTTTATACTTTTACTCTGTTATTAAGTATTGGGCTTTATTTATATTAATTCATGGGTTCCAGTGTCTATTAATGTATCAGAGCTGCTCTCAGATCTGAATCCTGTTCCGATGCTTTACCACTGAACCTCTGACAGGAAAACCCGACGCAGCTCAGATCCAAATGAAATGCAAAGTGATATTATTTGCCGGCAAGGATTATGTTTCTCACGGAGGACGTGTAAGATCATTTGAATTTGATTCAAATCTCAGATTTGCTTATAGCAGTCACGTCTCATTAGGTTGCCGGAGATTAACCACAGACGCTGATTTGACTGGTTTCTTCAAACTGCTCACGGACGACCTTGGGTTGACCTTCATCACACTCACTCTGCTCCTCCGTAAGAAATCACAGAAAACTTTGTTGATGCAGTCAAATGTTTCCACTGTTATCGTCACTGCTTTCTATATTTTGTAATGATTTATATTTATCACGTCTTGAACGTCTAATTTGTTATGACCTGTTGCTACTTTCAAATGTTAGAATTGTATTAGAAGATACAAATGTACAGGAAGGTTTTAGTTTGAAACATCGCGGTATGGATGTGGCTTTATTAGAATGAGCTGATCGGTGGTTTTCTTCTGGAAGGGGGTCATGTGATATGAGCCTGACGACTCAGCGAAAACAAGACCAAATCGACATAAAGTTCAAGACTTTTCCTACAGAGGACGAGGGGAGAGTTTTAAATTACCAAGGATCAGGACGAGCTGCTACATAAATTCTAAAATTAGCACACAGCTACGTGTTTATAGTTACGATGTAGAGATTGTCGGCTCCTTCTATATTACGACGCTATGAATTGTGGGTAATTTCCCCTTTAGCATAGTCTGCAGAAGTGCCAACATTCGAAGTGTGTCCGGAGGGTTCAGAGAGTTTGCCAGAGAGTGTTTAAAGGTCTGTCCTTGGGGTTGTCTCTTGCTTTCTGGGCGGAACCTTCCAGCGCAGAGTGAAGTTGGTCGACTTCTGACTTGTGAGCACTGACCTGAGCTGAGGAACAAAAGGAAACGTGCAGGTTCCTGTCATTGACTGTGTCCAAGTCATTCTACATCTTATGAGTGCAATGTACCTGCTGGAGGATCTGGGCATTAACAGCTGGATCCGTCAGGTCCGCCTCGGTCCTGAACTTCATCCTCACCACCGTCTTCTGTCTTGGAACTAAAACTAAAAAGTACAACAAAGCTATAAACTATGAACTTACAACACAAAGAGACACGGGCTGTGACGGTTGATTTCAGATTTTCATGGCGTCACTGAACCCTCACCTTGATGACAGATGAACGGGTGCTTGTCCTCACAGGGTGCGTTGTTCCACTCGTGGAGAGGATTCTCCAACGCGCAGGGTCCGTTGCCAATGAAGTTCTCTGCACTCACCGTCTCCCAGTTCCTAAAGGAGCTTTGAGACATGTCCGACCACGTCCACCACGGTTCTCGGTACAGACCGATCCAAACTACCATAGAGGCTGGTTTCACACTTAAGACCTGGGAGTTTTCCACTTCGTTCTCGATCACGGCCAAGTCTGTGTAGTGACTTCTGCAGTAATCCCAAGCAGAAGACCAAGTTCTCGAAAGTTCGACGTAGTGATATGTGCGAGGATCGTAATAAGGGTATGTCCCCACTGCAATGAACGGAACAGAGAAGTGGAAGCTTTTCTGGTATTTTATCTACCAACAAAATCAATTAATTAAAAAAAAATGAATTACAGCTGTGTGGCTGTACCTCCACCAATCAGTGCAGTTTCAGTCCGACCAGTAAAACTTTACCAGTTCATCTTGGACATCATGTTCTAGACCAATTAATCCAGGAGTCACTTGTGAACAAAACAGTGAACACAGGGAAAGAAGGGTTTTGGAAGGTCACTGTGACCTTTGACCACCAAAATCAAATCAGTTAATCTTTGAGTCCAAGTGAGTATTTGCGCCCAAATTTAAGAAATCCCCTCGAGGAGTTCTTGAGATATCGTGTTCAACAAACATGAGATGGACAGATACTCAGAAACATGATGCTTCCGGCCACTAGATGGCGTCGATGTGGAAACCGCTTCAGGCCAGTTCCTGGGACATTTTCAATTAAATTCAACCATAATCACATAAAGTCTCCTTGTATCCAACAGGCTAATACAGATAAAGTTGATAAGTTAAATGTTTACTTACCACTGTAACAGACAAAATATCTTTTCTCATTACAAGGCCTTTCGTACCATTCTCCATCCGTGTACATCCTCACACAGTTGTCTCCAGCTCCGTTGCTCGGTTCATAGTGAGCCCAGTTCTGATAACCAGTTCCGATGGTATCACCGGTCGCTGACCATCTCCAGGTGTCTCTGATCTCAGGGCCGTCCCTCAGTCCCAGCCACGCCCACTGATAGAGAAAACCGGCGTTCAGCGTCTGTAGGTCAGCGGCGCTCTCGAAGGTCGCCAGGTCGGAGTGATGCTCTCTGCAGTAACTCTGAGCACTGGCCCAGTTCCTCAGCTGCTGCACATAGTGGTACTGACGCACCGGGAACCCGGAGCAGAGGACGCATCCTGGGCGTCGACAAAAGACGGGGTCGTTAGTATTTAATAGACAAATTAATACAGTTACATGAAACTATTTGAAGTTGTTCAAAGTGTTTTTCTCATGTTTCTGTAAACGACTCTGCACAGAGTAAAGTCTAAATCCTAAATCCCTGAGATGCCCTGATGCCCAGCGGGTTGATGCACCAGCTACTTCCTGCCCCCAGTGGCCGATCATTCCAACTGGGTGCAGACACCATCGCCATGACGACAACAATCAGTTTCCTGGACTAAACCTTGCCTCCTCCATGTTAGCGGATGGCAGCGAGGACCCGAGGGTAATCTCACTCGACCAATCACCTTCCAGTTCCAGCTGTCAATCCTGACATTTCATCCCGTTTGACATCGCATCAAATAACTAATTAAAACTAGCACTAACGGGCCCGAGCACAGGCTTTTTGTTTCAATTGGACAATGTTACAACAACTTAAGTATGACGTAAGACAGACAGAGAGATGTCCGTCCCCCAAAAAAAGTTGTAAAACAAAGCTTACTTCCTGTTGCAGTGGCGCCATGACTATTATTACATACAGACTAATAGATCTGTCCAAGTAAGTCCATGAGGATCGGTGAAAGCTAAATGAAGAGCTTTTCCGCTGTTGAGCCATTTTGCCACAGCCAATTCAAATTACATCAGAATACAATTACTTTTTTGGGTTTTGAAATTCCTGCAAACTTTGGTCGGAATTTGAGCATGTCTAGGTCCTGAAAAAGCCCCAAAAGGGAAATATAAATCCTTCGAAATACAATAGGGCCTCCCACCGTAGGTGCTCGGGCCCTAACTAAACATACAGGAAGATCAAAGATTACAATTAATAATAAGACTGAGGTTGAATTAATTAATTAAATAAATAAATTCTGCCAAAACTCGTCTATTGTGTTTAACTATCAGGTGAAGAATCAAAGACGTATCCCTTGATTTCATTTACATTTACACGCATCATCTTTTTAGACCGAGCATGTGTGTGTGTGTGTGTGTGTGTGTGTGTGTGTGTGTGTGTGTGTGTGTGTGTGTGTGTGTGTGTGTGTACTCACCAAAGAAGAGGAGAAACAGAGTCACACAAAAACCCATCTCTAGTTTTACTGCAAATGAAAAGAAAAGTAGAAAAAGTGTAATTTAAAGTTTCATTCTTGTGTTCAACTTTATTTTACTCTTCTCTGTTTTATCAGACGATTGCTTTTCTTGTTTTAATTGTAATTTATTCTTAATTTCTTTCCGATAAGCACTTTAAGAAAAGTCCTTTAGAAAATAAAGTTTATTTTCCTCATATGACCAAACAGGTGTTTGCATTTATTCTGGTAGATTTTAGATTTACTCAAATAAAGTTATTTAAATGCGAATGAAATCCTTAAAATTCTAATGTTTATTTCCATTAAAATTCGACAATTATTCTCTGGATTATTCAACTATTTGTTTGGCATAAAAAGGTAAGTAAAGATTAATTGTTGTGTGTCAACAATCAGAAAAACAGATTCATAATTGTTTAACTGGTATAAAAGAGAAAATGATCGACGACAAATTTCAACAATTCAAACCAACTTTAAACATTTTAAACAACCATTTTGTTTCAGCCATAAAACAATGTGACAAAACCAAAGAAAGATTTTTAGAGTTTGAGATATTTCTCACCTGGTTCTGGTTCCTCCGAGCGTCTCACTTATCGTCTCACTCTCTGCAGAGATCAAGATGTTCTCAGGTTTAACGTCCGGCTCGGAAAGTTTTTATAGAAAGTCCGGATCTGAACTTCTGGCACCGACGCCCTTGAAAACAATATCGTGCGTGAGATCATTTTCCATATTCAAAGCACAACTTGGTAAAACATGAAGTGGGTCATTAACATCCAAACCTTCTCATCGTCCAGCTGCAACCAAATTGGACTGGAGATGATGAAGAGAAATCATTCTTCTTATCTTTAATTTCACTGCTTTGTTCACAAACTTGAGTTAATATCACCAGCAGGGGTGTTTCAAGGGACTTTGAGGGTCCCTGGCAAAAGGGACCTGGGGGCCGGGGGGGATTTTTCACCTTGACGTTTGACAGATTCATCTTTGTTTTGTAAAAAGCGAGATTAAAATTTTTAGGGATTAACATGAAACTCACTGGATCGATGTGGGAGGAGTCAGGGGGAAAACCCTTAAATATTGGTGCAGATCCAAAGCAGGATTTTAATTTTTCAACATTCTCTCAGTTTTCCCCGAGATTAACAGAGAATAACTTTGTAACTGTGGTTTTTAAAAGTGTTATATAATTAATATAATTATTATGAACATATTCTAAGCAGCTGCAGGTTGATCACTCATATTTGGGCTCTGAACTCCATCTTTAATATTTCTGCTAAAACCCAATAAGTGAATGTTCTCAGTGTAAATCAAACTGATGCAAGGAAACAGCGCCACACAGTGGAGACCTGTGATTACTGCGACCCCATGGATCGAGCTGCATGTGATAAGCTCATTCACTTCTAGTCAGATATCAATAAAAACACAACTCACACAGAGTACTCCTCACTTGAATTTATTCATACTATATCATTTTTATATTCTATGTTCATCAGATATTTATATATAGATATTTATATAGATATTTACATGTGGCAGTGTTGCCAGTAGAAGAAACAGATATTTCAACAAAATGGATGACAACAAAAATAACAAAAAAACAAGTGTCAAATTCAGTGCTATGCTGAAAGCACACAAAGTCTGATCCCGAAATAAAATGAAAAAACACTTAAATGTCGACACGGAACTCGACACGATGCTGAGTCACACCATCTGCTGGGTTGTGTTACTTGGGTTTTTCTGCGCCAGGAGTTTGTGCAAATCATCGACTCCCCCAGATCATCACCAAGCGTGAACACAACAGACAACACTATACACACAATGAAACAAAGAACTGATGCTTTCTGAGACCGGGTGGGGGGGGGGGGTTAAGTACAGCCATGCATTAGCAGCGGTCGTCACACATTCTGCGATATATCGTCCGGGAGCTTTTTGCTTTTCCTGCCGGACCAAACACACATGCACGTGTACGGGTTCAGTTCCTCACATTCACCCGCTCATCAGAGAATACACTTTGGAATTAAATGGCTTTTTGAGGAAACGTAAACTCTAACAAACGCTCATATGGACTAATCAGCTTCTAGTCTATCTTTTGTTAAAGCCAGTGAAGTTCTCTCTCTTCTGTCACTTGAAGGTAGAGACTAAGCTCCTCGGACACACGTGCACTTGCGTGTGCAGCGAGCGCGAGCGAGCTCCGATGAATACAGTACGTCTTGTTTAAACTCTTCTCTCTTCAGACCCTACGTGGTCGACTTAACAAAAATAGAATATAAAATAATTTTTCAATGCATTCTAGAAACAAACTGGGTTTGTCGAGTACAGAGGGCAGCCGGTGGGGGGGGGGGGTGGAGAGAGAGGCAGGTCCTGGTGGAGGTGGAGGTGTGTGGAGGAGGTGGAGGAGGAGGTGTGCGTCTCCTCCCGGAAGAGTTCACGGGTTCACGGGTGCACCTTGAAGGAGAGCAGCTCCTCTGAGTGCACGTTGTTGAGTGAACGCAGCTCGGGAAGCTTGAGCAGCAGTTTGGTGAACGTGGTCGACGCCTCCTCGCCGCGGTTCTGGATCACCAGGTTCCGAAGAGCCCGGATCAGCTTGTCCTGCAGGAGCTCCAGCGCGTTCACGTCCTGGATCCCTGAGCGGTCTGACCGGGACAGAACACAAACTCGTTAAAGCTACGGATCATTTTAACCGTAACTCATGAATTGATTGAATCTGATTCATCATATTAATCTGAATGTGATGAGTGAAGCGTTCTCACCGGCGGAGACCAGCACCACGGCGGTGAAGAGACTCATTTCGTCGGCGTCGAGCCGCAGCGCCGCCAGCTTCTCGCTGAACTCGCACATGGAGTTGAGCAGCTCGCCGGCGCCCAGCGAGCGCAGCGTGTCCAGGCTGTAGCGCTTCCCGCTCAGGAAGGTCACGGTCCGCTCGACCACGTTGAACAGGGAGGCGAATCGGACCATCAGCACCTGAGAGTCCAGGAGGAGGAGGAGGGAGGAGGAGGGGCTTTAGGTTTGTGGTTGGATTTGTGCAGGTGGTTAAAAAACAAGTAACATCTTTCATGTTTGACGTCTTAACCCCTTATTGCCTGAATTAATTTCCAATATATAAAAAAAATATTATTTGTGTGTTTGCCTGTCATACAGATGCTAAATTAAGTGGAGATTGTTGATTTCAATGTAGCATATACAATAGATATAAAATTGAGGTATGAGTCAAATTAGCGACATTAGGCATAATGGGGCATAACCGTTATTTAACAAATTTTCCAGTCTCTGGTTTGTAGATTATTATATTGATGCTGCTTATGCTTGAAATTGAATAAAAACATATGTTTCTGTACAATCATTGCTGTTCCATCATCACAGTATTTCAAATACAGCTTAATATCTCAAAATAACTTTGCTGCACAGTACCAAGGGGCTAGTATGTATTTTCCACTCCGACCACTAGATGGAAGCAGAGTACTTCCAATACCTTCATGGTATGTGTAGTATTTGCACCATCAGGCATTAGTGGGATAAAAAGACCGGAATGGGGTTTGAGGCAAATTCGAAGATGAGACTAAAGCCACTTTTGTTTTAGAAAAGGTTTTAATCCATCTGTATTTTAATTTGAAAATAAGTCACACTGATGTTTTGATGCAGAATGTTCTGTGCGAATTAAAAACCAGCGTGTTTGACAACATGAGGTGTTTCTGTCTCCGCCTCTTTGACCATTTACCTCGAAGGTTCCCGCCTTCAGCAGGCTGACCTGGTCGCGCTCGGGAAGGTCACGGAAGTCTGGGATCTTCTTGGCGAAGTCGACCACGTCCCGCACGGCCGGGGTGAAGCTCAGGGAGAACTCCTCCCACACCTCCTGGCTGGGCTTGTGGGGGTCCACGTAGGGGGAGGAGTTCATGGGACAGACCTGGAGAGGACCACGGGAGCAGATGGTGAGTTCAGGGACCTTCAGCTTTCACAGGTGATGATTCTAAAAGTGTGAATCCTGAGTCACTCACCAGATGTGCTGTGTTGTTCACGCAGCTGCTTGGAAACTCCAGCCGACTCTGCCTGTCTTCTGAGCGTTGGCAGCTAGGGGCGCTGCTGAGCTGCTGCTGCTGGTAACCTCCCCTCTCGTCCCTGAAAGCAGCGTTGGTGACGTGTTGGCTGTTACTGTAAGAGCCGTGCTGGAAACCTCCCACCGCTGCGCTGTTGTTGTTCCACGTGTTCCAGTTCTCCTGCTGCCCCCCCTCGCACCTGGTCTCCAGGGCAACGGTTCCCGCCGAGGCCGACCCCTGACCTTGTCTCTGCGACCTCTGCTGGCTGAACTCTAAGGCGTGTTGGTGCGGCCGGCTCGTCGTGAGCGCCGACTCGTCCTCGCCGCTGTCCGATGAGCAGGAGGAGGCGGAGCTGGAGTTGGTGTCCATGGAAACCACGGACTCCGAGTCCTGCGGGCACTGCGGCGACGAGGGGTTGGAGCAGGACGTGGAGTCGGAAGCAGAAGGGGAGGAAGAGGAGGAGGAGGAAGAGGAGACCGGGGAGCTGGCGTGGCCCGTGGCGGCCTCCATGGGCAGGGGGGGGCTCTGGTGGCCGTGCAGCATGCTGTGCAGCTGGCTGTTGTTACTCATCATGTTGTTCATGGCGTTCTGCATCTCCAGCAGCATCCTCTGCTTCTCCCGCTTCGGGATGCGGCCAAATCTCACGGCTGGAGAATGACACCACGGAGAAAAGAGACTCGTGAGCAAATCGGCTGGAGGTGAAGTTTGCTTTTATATTTAACTTAATAAGAAATAAAATACACAAAGTCGTCTGTGAAAGCGAACGCTCACCATCTCTGGACATGCCGACCGACAGACACTTCTTGAAGCGGCACTGCTGGCAGCGGTTCCTGTTGATCCTCATGATGGTGCAGTTCTCCATCTTCAGACACTTCTTGTACTGGATGTTCTGCTGGATGCTCCTCCTGAAGAAACCCTGAGGAACCACACGAGCAGCACATGAGCTCCAAGCCTCACAGGGAGAGAACACTGGAACACTTACTTCACATCATATGTGTTCATATAAACCATATTGATATTATATATCATTTTATACAATAATATTGTCTTTTGCACACTCTGTCTACATATTCTTACACTCATAGTATATTATATTATCTATTGTACAGTCAAATACTTATATTTATACCTCTACTATATATCATATCATATTATATCATACTCTCTGTATATTCTTTGTATATATAAGTCTATATACACATATTTATACATGTGTACATGTTATTATTATATTTACTATTATTATTACATATACTGTTGCTGCCATTAATACTATATACTGCTATTATATTGGTATAATTACTATCATATATAAATATATATTGTGTTATATTATAAACTATATATACTGAACTATTTTTATATACTGTGTAACAATAATATTACCATCATATCATCAGTACTATTACCATCATCTTGCCACTGCACCTTATCTACCTATTTATCTTGTGTTTCTGTTTTTATTCTTTCTACCTCAATATGTTTTATTTTATTCTATTGTATTTTATTTTATTGTATTCAAATACTGGCTGCTATGACGACTTAATTTCCCTTCGGGGATGAATAAAGTATCTATCTATCTATCTATCTATCTATCTATCTATCTATCTATCTATCTATCTATCTATCTATCTATCTATCTATCTATCTATCTATCTATCTATCTATCTATCTATCTATCTATGTATCCATCTATCTATCTATCTATCTATCTATCTATCTATCTATCTATCTATCTATCTATCTATCTATGTATCTATCTATCTATCTATGTATCCATCTATCCATCTATCTATCTATCTATCTATCTATCTATCTATCTATCTATCTATCTATCTATCTATCTATCTATCTATCTATCTATCTATCTATGTATCTATCTATCTATCTATCTATCTATCTATCTATCTATCTATCTATCTATCTATCTATCTATCTATCTATCTATCTATCTATCTATCTATCTATGTATCTATCTATCTATCTATCTATGTATCCATCTATCCATCTATCTATCTATCTATCTATCTATCTATCTACCTATCTATCTATCTATCTATCTATCTATCTATCTATCTATCTATCTATCTATCTATCTATCTATCTATCTATCTATCTATCTATCTATCTATCTATCTATCTATCTATGTATCCATCTATCTATCTATCTATCTATCTCTCTCTCTCTCTATCTATCTATCTACACATTCAACCTGCAGAGACGCAGACGCTTCACTCGGGGGGGGAACGTGTCTCACCTTGCAGCCCTCACAGGCGTGCACGCCGTAGTGGAATCCCGACGCCACGTCGCCGCACACTTTGCACAGCAGCACCATGCCGTTGATTTCTGCAGAGACCAGAGAGCAGTGAGTCCCGTGCACCAGGTCACAGATACATGCTCCTCACTGGTGTAGTTGTTTCAGTAGATTCACTTACTGGTGATGCTGCTCTTGGCCGCCGTGGAGGAGCGCCCGGCCTTCTCCGTGCCGTGGCCGCGCAGGTGGCCGCCCTTGGCCGGCGGAGCGATGTCCACGACCATGCCCACGGCCCGGCTGGGCAGCGAGGGGCGGGCCGGAGGCGGAGACGTGGACATGTAGCCGCGGCTCGGGCTGGTGCTCAGAAAGGACTCCGGGCTGGAGGCGGAGCCAGAGGAAATGTAGGCAATCACGCCCCCTGTGGAGAGGAGAGAGATGACGTGTTAAAGTGGATGAATTACTAGAAAGAGTTTCCTCATCGTGGCTACTTGCTCAGTGTTTGCAGCACAAGTTGTATATAATAGTGATATTATGGATATGTAGCCTCGGCCTGCGGCTGGCGTTCTGGTGTGAAAACGATTCCGAAAGCGTTGAAACAAGCTCACGTTGCAAAATGTGCTGTCGAGACACGACTTCCTGCTTTCGAGTAAACCAGTTTCTAAGAAACGTCAGACGCACAACAACAATGGAATAAAGAGTTTCTGTGAATCGGTGACGTGCAGGAATTAAACGGTGAATGAAAAGCAGCTTTGTTTGCCAGATAAAGAAGAAACTCCGACACACCCAGACGGAACAGGAGCAGGTTTCCTGGTCGGCTCAGTCTCTCTGACCTGCTTCCTTCACCACCTCCACTCCTCACTGGTTGAATAACAAGGTTACATAACTGGGTCTCTGTGTTATGGGAGACGGGGTCACTGAAGCACCAGGGCGCCGCAGCAGGAAAACATCCAGAGTCGGGTTATGTCACGACGTGTTCGGCCAGAAAAACACAAGTCGTGACCTTTTTATCTCAAGAATGTGGAATTTAAAGTTTTGGTAACGAGCCTGGAGCCGAGTTACGAGTCTGAGGGAATGTTTGAGATCTGTTCTTTTAAAACTTGGTCGTAAGAGTTCACTGGGTGGATTTAATAAACACGAGTCATTTATAACTTTGAATATATATATGATTTACAGCAGTTTATACGAGAAGGCATCAAGTATCGTGCTGCTGCAGCTTCTCCAGGTTGAATATCCTCATGTTTGGGTCATTTGAACATTTTAAAAACCAACCGAATAAAAGATTACTCGACAATGTTGATAATACATTTTATTAGTTTCAGCCTTTTAAATGTCAGTCCAATGATTTAATGAAGATAAAAATCAATCATCTGTGTTTTTAGCTAGCTTTTAATTGGAATATTTGTATGTATATGTATATTTTCTGTATATTCTTTGTATATATAAGTCTATAAACACATATTTATACATGTGTACATGTTATTATTATTATTATATTTACTATTATTATTATATATACTGTTGCTGCTGCCATTATTACTATATACTGCTATTATATTGGTATAAATACTATCCTATATAAACATATATTATGTTATATTATATACTATATATACTGTACTATTTTTATATACAGTCTAACAATAACATTACCATCATATCATCAGTACTATTACCATCATCTTGCCACTGCACCTTATCTACCTATTTATCTTGTGTTTCTGTTTTTATTCTTTCTACCTCAATATTTTTTATTTTATTCTATTGTATTGTATTCTATTGTATCCAAATATACCGGCTGCTATGACGACTTAATTTCCCTTCGGGGATGAATAAAGTAATCTATCTATCTATCTATCTATCTATCTATCTATCTATCTATCTATCTATCTATCTATCTATCTATCTATCTATCTATCTATCTATCTATCTATCTATCTATCTATCTATCTATCTATCTATCTATCTATCTATCTATCTATCTATCTATCTATCTATCTCTTCATGTTTGGATCATTTGAACATTTTAAAAACCAACCGAATAAAAGATTACTCAAGAATGTTGATTTTTTTAGTTTCAGCCTTTTTAATGTTCTGTCCAAGGATTAAAATGAAGATAAAAATCAATCATCTGTGTTTTTAGTTTAGTTTTTAATTGGAATATTTGTGTAATAGAGTTAAAGGTCTTGCGTGTTTTTCTCGGAGCAGACGATTACCTAACCAACCATGACTGTTCTCTTTCACCACCCACACGTGGACCTGTCATGTACTTCTGTGAAAGCACAGGAGGAGGAGGAGTGGGGGGGTGGATGGAGGAGGAGGAGAAGAACAGATCTAGGTCACCTCTCTCTCTTTCTCTCTCTCTCCCTCTCTCACGTGTCCCCTGCAGTCCTGCCTCGCCGCATACCGCACACACCGCATTATACAAGGCGACGCGTCACAGGCTGCCAGCGGACCAATGGGAGCCCGGCCTCTGCAGGAACGTGTGAACGGTACGGAACGCCCCTCGGCCAATCACAGGAGTGTTCCAGGAACGCGTGTACACAAAGGGCACATGGCCAGGCTGCGTGTGCATGTGAGAGGCGAGAGGAACACACTGTTGTTGTGTCGACGCGTCGGTACCGCGCCCGCGACGCGTCGGTACCGCGCCCGCGTCGCGTCAGCACCGTAATAACAGTGTAATAACAATGTAATAATTATTGTTATTATAATCAAGCGACTGATGTATGTACACCTATAGGATATAAATAACTCGGAGTGATCCTCATGACCCATGAATGTTTTTATGTGATCAGGAAGCAGAATAACTGGTTCTGGATCAGCTCGGAAAATATGTGGTCGTTCATTCAGAAAAACACACAAATATGATTTTAAAACATTATGCACCTTATTTCATCATTATTGTTATTATAAAGGATCCAGTGTCTTTAACATTTACAGCTATAAGACATTAATAACTCGGAGTGAACATCCTGACCCATGAATGTTTTTATATGATCAGGAAGCAGAATAACTGGTTCTGGATCAGCTTTCAGTTATAAAAATACAATAAACTAAACAATAAAACACGTTTATCACTAAAAAGACATAAATGTGTTAAAGTGGAAATCCTGACCCAGGATGTTGGGTTTAATGTATAAATGCCGGAGCTCCAGGTTTTGAATGAAGACATGTCCACCATGCAAACAGAACCGGGACACCAGTGGACCCTGCTGGTTCCTGTACTGGTTCCTGTACTGGTTCCTGAACTGGTTCCTGTACTGGTCCCTGCACTGGTTCCTGTACTGGACTGGTTCCTGCTCTTGTTCCTGTACTGGTTCCTGGACTGGTTCCTGTACTGGTCCCTGCACTGGTTCCTGTACTGGTTCCTGTACTGGTCCCTGCACTGGTTCCTGCACTGGTTCCTGTACTGGTTCCTGTACTGGTCCCTGCACTGGTTCCTGCACTGGTTCCTGTACTGTTTCCTGCACTGGTTCCTTTACTGGTCCCTGCACTGGTTCCTGTACTGGTTCCTGCACTGGTTCCTGTACTGGTTCCAGCACAGACCTTTAAATAACACGTCCTCTTACCAGGCTTCGCTGTCCCGACGTCCGAAGGCATCTCCGACGGACGGGTTGGTTCCTGCTGGTCTCTGGACTGGGTCACTGGTTCCTCTGGTTCCTCTGGTTCCACTGGTTCCACTGGTGAGGATGAGGAGGATGAGGAGCAGAGGAGGAGCAGGAGGTGCAGGAGCAGGAGTGTGAAGAAGAGGAGCTACTGGTCCAGATGTGAGAGTCTCTGCAGCTGCTCGTCATCCAGCAGCGTTTTACCTTCTGAGAGAACAGGACGTGCAAGAGGAACTCCCCCTCCCAGTGTGTGTCTGTCTGTGTGTGTCCGTCTCCGTGTGTGTGCCCGTCTCTGTGTGTGTGTGTGTTGCTCTGAGGCGAGAGAACTGAATGTTCTCAGTAGTGGGACTCGCCCATGTGACCCACTTGTCGGCCCCGCCCCCTCCCCGGCCACTTTAACCCAGTGACACAGTTTCAGAGCCGCGGGTGGGCGGGGCCAGGCGGCCTGACGCGTAACAGAGGGGGCGGGAACCGAGCAGGTCACGTTGCATCGCACAACGTGAAAGCAAGCACACACACACACATGCACAGACACACACAGACACACACACATTTTGCTGGTGGAACATGGAGTCATTCAGGTTTTACTCTACTCGCTTTGTTTCATGTGTACATTATACTTCACACCAAATACTACATATACTTTATACTGCAGTGATGACACAAACAACAAAACAACAACAGGGCTACAAAACCAACAGCCTCACCCCCCCCACTCCCTCCCTCAAACAAATCAAATCATTAAAGTGCACATCTCACATAGCAAAGAATTTAAAGGTCCAGTGTGTAATATTTATAGAAATTGAATATAAAATAATTCTACGTCTGTTTCGAGGGCGTTTCATCTAAATTGTACGAATGATTGTTTTCTTCACCTTAAATGACCCCTTGTATTTAAGTACTTTGTGTACTTTTTATTTAAATCTATATTTAAAATCTATATATTTGCAGCAGAAGCAGATCCTCTCTATGGACGCCGCCATGTTTTTTACACTTTGTCCAAACTGGACAAAGTAAATCTTTTGAGTTTTTATGACAACTGAAGGTTACCACAGTTTCCATTACATGTTGGGAAGGGGAGGGAAGGGGGAGGTGAGGGGTGTCCAGCTGCAATGTGACTTGTCACCACTAGATGTCACTGAATCCAACACACTCACAGTGGATCCCACTTTGAGTGAAAGATAAATCAGAATCAAGTTGTTTATCTATTTCATAAAATACAAAATGTGTATCAGTGTGTTTGCATGTGTACATACATGTGTTTAAGCACATTTGTGTGTATAAATACATGTGTGCATATACACATGTATGTGTGTAAAGTACATGTGAATAGATGCACGTGTTGTGTTTACTATAAACACAACGAGGTGAACTGACTCAAAACAACACATTAGATTCAGAGATTTAGTTTGAACTTTACAACTCTACACTTCCTGTGAACTGGTTTTCTATCACACATTTTTCACACACTGCTGACACAGACACACACAGTTCTCAGGGACAGTCTGGGGACAGGGACTGAACCACAGATCTTCTGGTTAGTGGACGACCTTCTTTACCTCGACCTACAGCCCACAACGACCCCCCTGTGTCAGTAGTGTGTTAATACATCTGTCAAACAAGAAGAAAATGAAATAGTGATACGAGTTTTTAAAACCCTGTTACCAGGGCATGTGTGAAAAGCATCACAAACTAACGGTCACTTGCATGAGTTGATTTGGGCCGGTTAATACACAATACCGATGACATATTGTGTTATCTTTGGCTGCAGACACAATGTTTAGTTTTCCATCAGACTCTGGAGCTGACTTCATCGGCTGTTTGGATTCGTACATGATGTTCATCTCGGCTCTTGACGACGCCTACATGGAAACACACGACTTCCAGAGGAGATGCTGACAATAATCTGCCAAATCACACAAGTCCTCTTTCTACAAGTCTGAGAGAAGTGAAATTTCATATTGTCATTTTCTCAAGAATCATGGAAATACCCTTAAAACCCTCCACATGATCAAATAGTGCATATATGTGTAGGTGAAAAGACACAAAAGTGAAGTTGTTAAGGGGGAAAACAAACCTGGATTGAATTTTAACTAAAATGTAAACATACTTACTTGACATATTGTTCAATACTGTAATATGATGGACTAACTAGCTGCCCCAAATCTATTTTACATATTCTAAAGGAAACATGAAACATTACATATCAGTGTAATCTTTATTTTCTGACATAAAGTGATTAAAACATCCGACTGAGGAGACTTTTCCCTGTTTGGACCGGTTTGGACCTGTGGTCTTATCCAACTACTTAACAACTTACCTTCCTTCCAACTCTGACCTATTTAAAGGAGAAGTTGCAGATCATATCGCATGAGGGGAGAACACGATGTTCTTGGCACTCGTTCCAGCTCGATGTAAGTTAGAGATACTTGGGACGCTCCCGGGCGATGACAGGTGGGGTTGGTCTGTGGCTCCGTGTCATGTGTTTGACACCTTTTACACATTTGACAGGAATAAAACAAATAAATACAACTTTTTCAGAAACCGAGAGGCAGTTCAGTGTCTTCAGAAGATGAACACGCAACAAGTTAAGAGTTGATCAAAAAGACAAAGGAACACAAGGTCGTAAAAGATGCAAAGTTTCATATTTATTTGCAAAACCTACGACTCACTGACAGAATCAAACTGTTTCATTCTCGGGTTTGAAGCTTTTTTTTCTCACGGCCTCTTTTGTTTCTTGTCAGTTTCCTCTTCAGGAGGTGAAATTCAGACGATATCATGTCGACGGGTTTTTCCCTCCCTCTCTCTAAATGTCTCTCTGCTCCTCACGTTGCTTCATCCGTTCCAACAAACCAAACCAACCAGCACATCCACAGCTATTCCACGGTTAGACAATCAAATTAAAACGTGACACCTCTGCAACATGAGACACGTGTCGGATCACGTGTTCCCGATATTATGACACAGGAAAAATGGTTGTGCAAGTGAATTGAGATTTTTTTTTAAAGAGCAAAGAACTTGACGTCACAGTTCAATAGTTGAAGAGGACACAGAATAACAAAACAAACAGCATTCGTTGAATTATTAGTGAATGTGCAGAAACAACAGGTGGGAAGTGGTCCCAGTTTGGACCAGAACCAGTTCCAGGGTCAGAGTAGGAACTGGATTCGCTCTAAGGAAACTGGAAACCTGCGCCGAGGCCAAACATTCGTGTTAATTGGAATCAAGTCGTGTCAAAGAAAGTGAAAAGGAATTCCCTCGATCAGTCGTCGGGCTCGTGTCTCATCGCTCCACCGACAGATTACCAGAGCCTGACGTCCTCGACCTCTGATCTTGGCGACTCCCTACAGAGGTCACACATGTTTACTCCTCCCTCTCTCTGTCGCTGTCTCATAAACCTCACTGATTATACAACAGAGCTGTGATTTGAATGTGAATGATTCACGTCGAAACCTGCTGACCTAAAAAGAAAAATCTGATGAGTCAAGCTGCTGCACGTGTACGACACCAGCTGGGGTTTGATTAGCGGAGATTAGTGAAATCTTAAAGCTGCCGTTTCCTTAAAGCTCGTTCCTTTATGAGGTCGATCGATTTGAAGGGAGATAAGAGCAGTAAGAAAAGAGCCATAAATAGTGTGTTCTGTTAACATCTACCCAGAGTGAGAGTGTGTTTGTTTCCCAGACTCAGCCGGGCGGCCGGAGTTCAGGCCTCTGAGGAATCGTTGAGTTTTGGCAGAACAAAAGATCATCGGGACCACGTCAGCCGTGATCTCACAAGTATTTAAAGAGCTGAACTCTGAAACACAGACTTCATGTTTCTGATCCCAGAGGATGAAAACTACAATCACTCGATATCACTAGATTTAGACAAACTCCCTGCACGGGACTCAACCTGTTTATTATTTTCAGACGATTCATGTTGTTTCTTCCACCAAAGGGATCATGTCTTCAGCCTGTCTGGGGTTCTGCTGGTTGGTTTGTTTATCAGCAGGAAACTGTTTTATCATCGTGTCTCATTATCTGTTCACAGCTTCCACTTATGAGTTGAACATTAACACACACCTATAATCACAAAACTGCAAACTAGACTGAATAGAAATGTTCAATATGTGGATTAAAGTGTCATCGGATGATTAAATATACTCATAATCAACAACATATCAAAAACATTAGAATAGTCATCAATAAGAACCGGGTCCCATGTTCCCAGCATGACATTTAGTGGTTATAGAGAATATGACCACATAGCGTTTACATTTAGAATCCACTCTTTAATTAACAATGTAAAAACAAAAAAAGAAACGGACGAGACTTCCTTTCCATTGTGTTCCTTTATTACCATATTTGCGGAGATAACTTAATCAGGAAGCAAAAAATATACCAGACAATAAAGTACTAAAAATCTGAGATAGAAATAACCCCCCCAGCACAGACCACCCCCTCCTCCTCCTCCTCCTCCTCCTCCTCTGTGGGTTTATGTGGCGTATCGCTTTGTCCACTGTTTGGCTGTTCGGTCATGTTCCGCTCTGTTAGTCGTGTACTGGGTGGCGATGCTTCCCACCAGGGGATCAGCTGAATGGAGAAAGAATTCAATAAAATCATTTAATTTTTCCACAATGTTTAAATTAGAACAAAGACAAATGAACAATAGGTCGAATACATGAAGTCTCGTGAATTTACACTTTCCTCATCTGACATTTTTAGTTTTGTTGTGGAATTCTGTTGAATCTGGTTCTTTTTAACTGAAACGTTTCTCTTTTATAGACACGCAATTACTTAATAATATTTAATTTATAAAGCATCTTTCAAATCAGCTGTTACATAGTGCTTCACAAAGAACGTTAAAGAAAGAAAAATTATTTTATGTGCACAAGATGGGCCGAGGATATTTTAGCACCGTTACAGTTTCAGTTTGTCTTTTAAGGACGGAGATGTTTATATTATCAAATAAAATTATTCGTACATGAGCAGAATCAGAAAGATAATCACTGAGACGTCCGAACAAATCAGCAGCAAAGTTCTACGTTTAGTTTTTGACCCTAAATGGCTCAAGAGATGCAGAAACTCCCCCGTGGGTTTCAGAACATTTATAAACTACAACAGGACGTCGTCCAGATGACGTTGGATTTCCTGTCTAGGATTTCACAGCGATTAAAATATAGCAGCATAAACCTCTTCTATAAAATCCTGGACATGCTGTTTCCGTGCCATTTATAGAGAAAGATGATTCATATCAAATCCCTGGAACTGAAACTGAGTCTGAACATTTAAATTCATGTATATTTATATTTCAGGCTGAGAAAAGGTGAGTTTAGAAGAGAGACAACTAAACACTCTGCTTTCCTGAGTCTGAATTCTTGTAGAACACAAACTCTGTGTGGTAACTTAAATATTAAACCTAGAACGATCAACAACTGAAGAGTCTCACTACCACTGCCGTGTCTGTCTTTGCATTGTGGCCTCACCTGGGTCACTTGCTCTTTTCTGCAGCGAAAGTGTGGTTTTATTATTTATAAGTTGAAGCCCTAAACTGTGAGAGCGCTCCTCGGCCTTGGGAAACAATGAGAGCTGGAAGTGCTCGTGGCTTTTTAATACATCGTTTAACAGTGTAGAACTGAATTTGACTGCTTGTCCACTTGAGGACTTGAGTATGAAAACAAATTTAAAGCACATGCAGAAGTCTCATATTTCCACTTGTATACGTGGATGAGGATCTCACCTGGGTTACAGTCTGTGAGCAGGGAGCAGATGGACAGCAGCACCTTGGAGATGGTGAGGGCCGGGCTCCAGTTGTCCTTCAGGATGTCCAGACAGATCACCCCCTGGCTGTTGATGTTGCAGTGATAGATCCTGGTGCGAAATGTCACCTGCAACAACGAGAAGCGCGTGTGAATCTCACGTGTACAGATGAGGCTCAAATTAACCTTTGTAGATGTTAAAGAAGACTTTTTAATGTTTAATATTCAAGTTTGTGTTGCATTAGTAATTATGGGTAGACTCCTAAACCTTGTACAACTTTGTTATCTTCAGTATTAAACCTGACGTCAATGATTTATTTCCCTTTGTCGTCTGCAGGAGGAAAACAAGCCCTCTGGTGGCTGAACAGAGGAACTTCAGCATGCCAGGAAACCCCATCTTGTCAAAGTAATTTTCTTTCAGGCTTCTCATTGAGACTTTGAAATAAAAAAATCACGTAATGCAGTAAACGCACGGATGCAAACGGTGACAATGAAATTATTTGGAACGAACAAGTGGCCGGAAAACCTGCGTATGAGCATTTTCTAAATCTCTTCTCTGCTCCTTTCACTTCATAAGGTTATTTCCTGCTGTGGTTTCCACCATAAACCAAACTTTTCCATTCACACAAACACAAGAGCAGATATGAAACATGTTCAAGAGCAGAGAGTTTGTCTCAAAAACAAAACAAAACAGCAGAAAGAAAAGCCAAAATACAATGAATGTTACTTATATTTTCCAGGTTGTTGAATATGTTTTACATTATTACATTTGTGTTGTGATTCCAGTGGATAAACAGATGTTTTTACCATCAGGGTTTTATTGCCACTGTCTGGTGTTATTTAAACAGCCCAGATCTAATACTGCTCAGCCAATTATATCCCAGGCATATTGGTATCGTTAATCAGGTTGACTGGGATGGGAACTTTTATTTGACAGAATACAAAATGCAGGAGATGTGATTTTTACTCATATTTTCAATCATTCAAGTTCTATTTGGTTGCATTTGAGTTTCTTTTATTGATATTTAAACTGTTATAACATTCCTTTGTCATTAAGGTTTGATTGGGACATCGTACGAATCCCTGAAGTGTTTTATTTATTACGTTTCTGAGTCAGAAACTCTTACTCGTGAATCTGCCACTGGACCGGACACACACTGCATTTTGATTTGTTTGTGTGGTTTAAAAAGGCTTTAAGACGTGTGGTATCAGCGTCTGTACCTTGGGGGGTTTGAAGGGGTAGTCGGGTGTGAAGGCGATGTCCAGGAAGAAGACGCCTCCCTCGTACACGGAGCCCGGTGGTCCCAGGATGGTCGACCTCCACTCATAGATGTTGTCTCCTTTGGGGCCAGCACTGCAGAGAGTGAAACACAAACACTCAACCACTGGGCGATTGTGAACATCTACACAGGATCATTATTGTTCCCTGAGGCTGAATCCACAACCTACACAAGATCTGAAAATTTAGATTTGATAGATTGTGTGTTTGTTGTCGTCTCTGCCACAAAAAAAACAGAAACGCAAAAGCAGCCTCATCATTTTCAGGGGAAAAGACAAGAGGAGAAAAAGACGACACCTAAACAATGAGGAAGTGTGACAATATGTTAATATAGATAATGAGCAGCTGTTTCTTTACATAAATACAACTGAATCTACATCAATGTTCAAATCAATGCAGTGATCACAACAGTACAACAGTCCTCATGTGCATAATGGAGTGTTTGTGTGTCTATGTGTGTGTTTCTTTCTTCAGCAGCAGTTAAACTTAAAAGTCTATAAATACAACTTCCGTTCATCATCAGCCCGACGTGTCACTTCAGGGAAATACCAGTAAAAGTAACACTTCATTCAGCAGCAGCAGGAGGAGGAGAAGCCGTTAGAACCATTTCCAACAAGACGTGTTGCAAGAAATACGGTCATGACCTCCTCCGCTCTATTCCCAGGTCCTGGTGTTCAAGGATAAACACGTTATCAATATAGAACTTTTAGAAATAACTGGTTTACTAAGTGCTTCAGACGTAAAAAACTGAAAATAAATTGTGCAATTTAATTAGGGTTGTGGACAAAACATCCAATTGAAAGCACTTTTATAAAAGGGAAGTTATTCCACAGTTGTAGACAGTAGAAGTCTTTTCTCCAGTCTTGCCCCCGGGTGCAGAGAACAACAGCTCTCACAGATCAAAGTGTAGAAGCAGGAGAACAAGGGATGAGGAGGTGAGGTCCAGATTTAAGGAATAAAATGTTTAAATTGATTCTTAAAACCACGAGTAGCTAGTGCAACGAGGTGAGAATGAACGTGATGTGCTCACACTCGTAAGAACCCTTAATGATTGATTTCTGGAGGAGCTTTACAGAAAGTAAGGTGCAGCTGATTATAAATAACACTTCATCAAATTTTATCCAATTAGACATTTGTCTGGGTTTATTCCTGAGTTATGATCAAAAACATTCATATCAGAGAGACCTCTGACCTGAACACCCCTAAAATTTAATTTCAAGATCCAAGGGAATGTTGTGGCTGGATTTGAATTTTAAAAAATATATAATTTCGATATAAAATAAATAAACGAGTGAATTTCCGCTGACTGAATTTTGGCAGCCGGATCCGCTTCAGTTTATTTTCCTTCTGAATGTGAGGCGGTGAAAGTTGATTTCCCCTCGTGCATCATTCAGAAGATTCTCCAGTTCAAAGCGAATCCCCAGCGATGAGTCTGTGTGTCATGATCTGTAATCTGTATTGATTTTCCCTCAAAGCTGCCCGGCCTTCCCCCCCCCTCACATGCAGTACATGTGGTCTAGAGACCCTCGGGGGGTCATCATGAGTACAAGATATAATAGTATTGATCCAAAACTCTTGGGGGGGGGGGGGGGGGGTTGCTCACTGCTGTGCATTTCTGATCCACGTTAACACAGATCTCTGGCAGCGTTTCGGTTCCATGAAATCCATCCTGAGAACTCAGCTTGGCTTAATCAACCGAGTGATGAAAGATACGAGTGGAAACGTGACAGATGAGAACTTTCACTTTATATGCATTTACCATCAGACATTAAAGGATAAAGGAATCATTTCACTTTGATATCACGGGGGATGAATGTTGTTTGATGTGCATCAGCGAGATGAAAAGTTCTCCTGAGGTTTAAACAGTTCCCGGCGCAGACGGACATTATTATGTTTTTAACAGTGAAGCAGCTGTAATGTTGAACTTTGAGAGTTTTGAGGGTAAGCACTTTCATAACTCAGTGTAGTTCAGAAAGCTTACACGAATGTTTAATTAAACCAGATGGATTAATTTCATATAAAACTTAGTGAATTGGTTGATTAATTATCTGTCAAGGAGGTGGTAGCAGTTACAGGGACTTTCTATGATTCAAGCCATGAGGCACAAATCACTTTATCTCCATCACTCAGAATTCTGAATTTAAAATGTCTTATGTATTCAGAGACATTTCATTGTTTTGCTAGTTATGCAAGAACTGTGCACTGGTGTGTTGAATAGATTTTGAAAGATACTCAAATCTATTGTTGTCTGAGCAATGACCTTTTAAAAAACATGGTTTAAAATACCTCCTGAAACCCACATTTTAACAACTTGTGGTAAACTTAAGAGTCTGTCAGTTCCAGGTGCTTCCCTGAATCAAACTAACAACTTGATTTCATAACAACTTTCGAATGTGGGCTGGTTTGCCTGTGGGGCGCTAGGTGAACTAAATGAAATTCAACAGCTTTTGCCTGGTGATTATTTCCTCTGTTCTTTTTGTATACATGAGATGAAATGTAGAGAAAAAGCAGCAAACAACCGAGATTCAAAGCAGGAACGGTTTGGTTCTAAGGCTGCGACTGTGAGTAAACACCACTTTCTTTGTCTTTCAGCAGAAAATATCCAGACGCTGTTCACTTGTGTAGCTGCTCTGTGGCCTGAGGTTGCTTGTTTGATCTACTGAGACCTGATGAGAGAGAGACTCCTTTTTCTGTGGGAGGTCAGAGGTCAGACTCTGCTGCAGAACAGACGCCTGAAGCAGAAAGGGCTTCAGTGATTTCCCCACTGGCCACTGCAGGAAGGAGCTTTGAGTCCAGACCATCCACTTTTAAAAAGGAAAGTCGTGCACACAACACTAATGTGCAGCTGCAGAAAAGGTCAATCCCACTTAATACTGAACTCTGTGTGTTAAACACCATATGAATACAGGGCAGCAGATATTTAATTATCTGATTAGGTTCCCAATTACTTGATTTTGTCGATAGAAACTAGTGAAAACTTCCCAATACAATTTCCCTGGCATCCAGATTGTTTCTTGTTATGTCCTGAACATCAGAATATTTAGAAATAAAAGCATAATCCTAAACATGTCCTTATTGTTTAAAAAAAAATGCTATAATTGTTTTTATTGTACATGATAATTCACTTGCACTGAGTTGAATAGAAGAGGACATATTCTAGTCCCGTCAATAAAAAGCCGACAGTACACAAGTGTTTGAATTGCAAATCAAACCGGGACCAGTCCACCAAAATTTATTTTTGTTTTTGTCAAGACAAAATTGTAACTGCACTATTTATACTTCATATTGGAGGAGTGCTTAATATAATTTCAGTGCATGAATATCGGCGCCTAAAATTACTGTTACACGGCTCATATTAAAGTGGTGGATGTTACGAGTTAATTTTAGTTTATCACAGAAACGGACACTAATGACATGATAGTTTTCCACAAGAGAGCGATTAGAATCTTACAGTGGAAAAATGTCCTGTTCCCATGACAATATTGGCGAGTTTAGAAGTTCCTAATTTATTAAAAAGGAAATGCTGCTTGTCAGTAAATATGATTACAAGCGAAAAATAGTCTAGTATCCAGGATATCAGCACCTGAGATAAGGTTTTATAGAAACTGGAACCAGGAGAAGATTAGTGTGACCAGGGTTTTGCCGAGTTCACCGCTGAACAAACACAGACTGGAAGCAGAGAGAGGAACTCACCTGCAGTTGGGGGGCGGGTCCAGTGTAATGTCAGCCAGCTCTTTCTGAATCCTGCAGAGAAACACAAATCAGAATCAGGCTCTGGAGAATCACAATAATGAAACTTCAGGGAGTTACCGAGAGAAAATGATTAACAACTTGAATCACTTTGGTTTGTGAGCGTGTTTTCATCTCTGCCACCGTCTAAACCACGATTGTGAGACTGACTCACTGAAGAACCAGGATGGTGAGAAGTGATCTCTTTGTTTTTTCCAGAAGAGAGAAAAGGGGGGAAGCCTGGTGTCATTTACTGCAAACTCAGCACATCTTGTGACTAAGTACGTTATGATCCATTTACGCTGCTTTCTACGAGCGAGTGGACACGTGGTCGTCGTCTGGACTGATGTGTCCCTGTGTGACTCCTGAAGGATGATGCAAGGGGGAGGAGCTGGAACTATTACTGTAACTTACTATTCAATTTACTAATAGTAAATTACTACTAAATTTTCCAGCTGCAACTTGCTTTATATTATTGTTAAAAGTTGTTTCTTGTCATGTGCCGTTCTTCCCCAAGAGAAATGCCAGCTTATCACCAGACAGAAACGCATTTCACTTTTTACTACACTTTTTATATAATGTATCTTTTATATAGATATTTTTATGTCTAAATAAATGTTACTTTGTATAAGGAAAAGTGAGTAAAAAAGAAGTAAATAGTGAGTAAATATTTATTGTTTTTTTTCTTATGTGTGTTGTATTTATTGTGCTTTTATGTTTCTATGTTCATTGTATGCACCAATAACCAGCGCAAATTCCAGGTGGGTATAAACCTACTTGGCAATAAATACCTTCTGATTCTGATGAGAACAATATCCGGGGAGTGATCGTGAGCTACATTAGAACAATAACTGATTTATCAACCTTTGCACAATCTGCTGGTTTTGGTGCTTTGTACCTTTTGGCGCTGGTGGAAAGCAGCTTGGAGGTCTTGTTCATGCTGGCTTTGCTCTCCCGTTTCTTCTTACAAGGCGTGTCCCTCTGTCTGGTTTGGCTGGAGGAAGGTGGTGATGAGGAAGAGCTGGTGCTGGCACGGGAATCCTCATCCGACATACCGGTTTGGATTGAAGAAGAGCCGGAACCTGTGTGGGAGAAACCAACCGGGGGAAGAAATCAGGTAACTGCGTCAGAGTACAGTGGAAGAGGAGGAGACGCTAACCTGTCCTCCGAGTGGCAGAGAGCTGGTTTCACTAACTCCTCTCCCTCTGTCAGACCCACCATCACAGAACTGCACTAAACCTGTCTCCTTGCTCTGTGTACCTGTACAACACTCCGCTCCATATACACTGACTTCACATCATATGTGATATGTGTTAATATAAACCATATTGATATTATATATCATTTTATACAATAATATTGTCTTTTGCACACTCTGTCTACATATTCTTACACTCATAGTATATTATATTATCTATTGTATAGTCAAATACTTATATTTATACCTCTACTACATATCATATTATATCATACTCTCTGTATATTCTTTGTATATATAAGTCTATACACATATTTATACATGTGTACATGGTATTATTATTATATTTACTATAATTATTATATATACTGTTGCTGCCTTTATTACTATATACTGCTATTATATTGGTATAATTACTATCATATATAAATATATATTATGTTATATTATATACTATATATACTGTACTATTTTTATATACTGTCTAACAATAACATTACCATCATATCATCAGTACTATTACCATCATCTTGCCACTGCACCTTATCTACCTATTTATTTTGTGTTTCTGTTTTTATTCTTTCTACCTCAATATTTTTAATTTTATTCTATTGTATTCAAATATACCGGCTGCTACGACGACTTAATTTCCCTTCGGGGATGAATAAAGTAATCTATCTATCTATCTATCTATCTATCTATCTATCTATCTATCTATCTATCTATCTATCTATCTATCTATCTATCTATCTATCTATCTATCTATCCATCCATCTATCTATCTATCTATCATCTATCTATCCATCTATCTATCTACCTATTCAGTCAAATGTTCCTTGAAACATTAATTCACTCTGACTCTTTCTTTCAGGATGTAAAAACTAAAAATAGCATCAAACATTCATTTTGTCGTGTACAATTCAGAGCATCCTACTGGCGAACCCCCCCCCCCCTCTGTACGCAGTCTTTCTATTCTTGATGTAGGAATTTACACCCACTCTTCCCACAGATCACTTTAAATTCCGAGATACTCTGGATGTCTCGGAATGCACGACAGTCGGGGGTTTGTTTTCACATTGTTAGTACAGAGATTGCCAGAATGACCATCTAATACGTGGGGGTTCAATGGGGGGGGGGGGAATCTCTCTCTCACGCACATTTATTTTTGAGTTTCATTCAATCAAACACTCGAAAGATCACAGACTAAAGATTAATGACAGGACAGCGAAACTGCAGCATCAGCATCTAACCCTCAGTGTAGGTCATTAACCCCGCCTCCTCCATGTCCGTGGATGGGACACAGAGCAAATTACAAAAGTCAACCTACACGTCATACAAGTTTTTCGTAGTTTTGTTCACGTTTTTCCTGGTAAATTTGGTTTTAATTTGTTATTTGGTCTGGTAAAGGTCATGATTGAGAGCCGAGACTGACTTGTGATTGGTCTAGAGCAAAACTCAATAACACAGCTGCAAAACCACGATGACTAAATCTGATTTGACGTTTTGATATAATCAGACGATCCTTCTGCAGCTTGTTCGGCTCGCGCTCGATAATCAACGACTTAATTTCGGGCGAATTATTGTTCGACACTGTAAAAGCGAGCAGAAAAAAATACTAAACCTCAATAAATTCATGTTGTTGTTGTTAAGTAACTCTAGGCTGCTTCTTCCCTAATGGGTGATTATTATCTATCAAACTTTGGTCAGTAAACAGGAAGTAAAGTTCATTCTGTGAGGTATTTAAAGTTTAAAGGGATAGTTCACCCAAAAACTGAAATTCTCGAAAGCCGCTTCAGTTACTTGATGTTTTAAATCTGGACATTCGCTGTTATCCTCGAGTTCACGCGTGGACCACAGACGATAATTAGGCTAATAACACGATGTAGAAGACGCCGTTTGGAATCGGATTCGAACGTTGGGGCTGGCGGACGCTTCGATGACATCACAGGTGCAGAATTAAGGCATTTTTAATGTTTATTTTCTGTTGTTTTTTAACGTTTGAATCATTGGTCTCCATTGACTTCAGTTGTTATGGATTCGGTTCCAACGCCGTTTCAACCCCTTTAACTCCAGAAGTGTTTAGTGGACTCAAACACCCCCCCCCCCCCCCCCTATCCATAATAGTGATGAGGGAATAATAAGTGAATTATCATATTTTGGGTCTTTTTAACGTGTATCATGATTTAAAGTGAATTTAAAGGTCTCATTGTGAAACCAGCCTCACACATCTTCCCTTTAACTCGAGCACATGAACCCTGGATGTGTTGCTGTTTGACATATTTACACTTTAAGTCTTAATTGACATGTAACGTGTTAAATTAATCCCCTGGTTAACTGTATATGAGTGGGGGGGAGTGGGGGGGGGGGGGGCGCGCTAACAAAGCTGTTGTAGCTAACGTTTGCGTGACGGTGAACGAGCCTTTAGCTCCACAGCTAGCTAACAGCTCGGGCTAAAGCTAATCAAGATAATGTTATTATTATTAAATACTAATAAACATAAGGGGTCAGTTTGATCTTCATCGTGGCGGAGGAGCCCCTGGTACACGATGCTACCCCCCCCCCCCCCCCTCTCCACACACACACACACACAGGGGCCCGACGACTTCAGGGGGGTGGCTACTTCCTGGAGCAGCGCAGCCAGGGGATCCTGCTTCGCTAAGCATCCCCATCAAGAGGGGCCGACGCCGGGGAGACACCGAGCCCGGCCCCCGGTCCTCCTGGTTCCGGGACCCGGTGCTGGTGGTGGTGTGAGTTTAAAAAGACATAAGAGACATGTTTAATGTGCGGGAGACAGGGAGACATTAAACCCGTTTCTCACACTCACACACACAGACACACACACACACACACAGACACAGACACACACAGAACGCTCGGCTCCAGCACATAGCCGGAGCCCGTTTTCCGAGCCACCAGCTCCAGTGTTTGTTTGTTTCGTCTTTTTTTCTTAAAACAACCCACGAACGAACCGAGGAGTTCGGCCGGAGACAAGCACCGAACCCCCGGGGAGGGACCGCTCGTCCTCCGCTACCCGACCCCCAGAGAACCACCACCGTATCCCCGGCTGTCTGGTGCAACTTACCCCGTCTATTGTGTCTGGAGCTCCGCCACCGTCTCGCTGCCTGTCGCCCTCTGCGGAGCGGAAGTAGCCTCCCGCGGCTGCAGCGACCCAGCAAGCCCCGGTCCCAGCCCCGGTCCCCGGCTGGAGATGATCACCTGCTCCGGGGTTAACATGTCCAATAACGTGCTTTATGATTTTTAATATTTTAATAACATGACATTACATTTAAAGGTTCTGTAGGTGAGGAGGAGTCGCAGCACATGTTTGCATCAGGAGTTGACTTATTGGACATTTGCTCTAATATTGAATCTGTATAAAGTGAAATAATGAATAACAGGAACATTTTCTTTATTATTATTTGATTCTTCTATGTAATCAGCATCATCTCTTTAATAGTTATGAGTTGATTTGAACTTATGAAGCATCTCTCACTAGTTTCTGTTTAGATTTACAGTCATACAATAAATACTAAGCACATCAATACACAATTTAAGTTGCAGTTCTACACAACACCAATTACAACAGTAGAAAGCTGCTAAAATTAATAGTAATTTAACGATATATAACATTATAAAACCACATGATATATTAAGGCACTTACTTCATCAACCTTTTTTTACTTTCACTTCATTTTTCTGATGCTAGGTTTGTATTCATACATTTAAGTTTCATCAACAGTTGGTTGTTGATCAACTCCTTCGCTGAGGGAAAGCGTGATTGTGTTGTTTACCATATTCAGAAGATTGAATTTAAACTTCAGCAATGACTCAGCTGCTGCATCATTGGCCAACGATGGAAACTGAAAAACCACCTGAACTGACCACAGGCTCGTGGTGACATGTCAGAATTACTCATAACCAACCAGCTGTCATCGTTGCACCAGATACATGAAAAATAAGAATATTGTATGTATCAGATAAGAGCTTGTTGATGTGGGTAGTTTATCCATCTGTTAAATTAAAGGACGTCACTCTGGCTGCATTTCAACACAAGCGTATCTGGACTGCATCTGATTTAATGAGTGGTAAATAAGAAATGAAGAGATTTGCGAGGTGGAATCGTTGACTCGAAGTGATTAAATGAGGCATGAAGAACATTATGCACAGTTACCTGCGAGTGGATACACGAGCTGAGGAGGTTAACAGGGTAATCTTGTTAGACTGAACACCGCTGTGTCAATATTTTGACAGAAGCATGCTCTCAACTCTTGCTTTTATTCATTTCCCATCGTGTCTCTTTACATTTTAAAGACAGAAGAAACCTTTCAACACGTCACCGGAGCTGTAGAATGATTACACCCACAAAGCCATGATTCACCGTGGCATTACAATGATGAAATCTATATCCCTTTAATCTCTGGCATAAAGGCCAGGCCCATTAAGGAGTCAAAGCAGGGCAGCTTGATGTACAGTAGATTTAAGTCTTGTTTATTGAGACACACTGTATAACTGCAGCACGTCAACCTAATCCCTCCATCGGATCTTTGCCAAGTTTACTGTGCATCCGCTGTTATTATCCCAGCATCCATCACCGCAGGTGTGGAGGCTGCAGCCAGTTTGGCAGACGTCCTGCTGCTGGCTCTGCCGCCGGCTAATGGACGGATTATTATTTATGCACATCACCGGCCAATCAGAAAAGGCTCTAAAGCCTCATTTATAATATAATATGTCAGAGAAAGATCAGTGAAATCCATCTCAATACATCCTGCTTTGTTTTCTACACATTTTTACTTTCCCCTTTTTCTTATCCTTTAAAAAACTTATTTTTTAAGCCTTGTTCTCATTCAAACACTTTTACCCTTATATTATTTATTACGAGAGAGAACAAGATAAAACAAAATTTTCACTGATTTTAGCAAATTGTATATTAAAAGATCAATTCTAAAACCATTACACTGAATTACACGCACACATATCTTGTCTTTTTCAATCTTGTTTTTCTTTAAAGAGTCCTTCAAAGCACACGAGACGATTTGCACAAAGTGGAATAAATCTAATATTGAAGGTGAGAATACTCCTGCTTTCCCAGCTGAGTCCTTAATGATCATTCTTCGCTTCATTTATCACAGTTACAACAAAGCAGCGAAAATAACTGCTCGCCGTTCCCTGAAGGAACCGGCACTCTGCGTGTTCTCCCAAAGACATTTATTACTTCCTCAGTTGGATATGATTTATTCAGAACAAAGGGCAGAGGCAGAACATGTTCAAATTTAGTCTGAAATGTCAGAATTATTTTTTACGAAGTGTATGAAAATCTCTAGGTATGTTTGCGTATGTACAAGCGGTATGTTCATGTATGTTTAATGCATCGAGCCCCTTCGCTGCAGCTCTTATCTCATAACGCAAGATTCTTGTCTTTGTGTTTATCTGATGTTGCTTCTCGGTAAATATTTAACAAGAACAAGAGTCTGGCTTTTTTTTCTGAACCAAAAACTCAAATCGATGTGGAGTTATTTCAGAAGGATTCATTGTGCGTGTGAATCATGAATGTTTGTGCAAATATTTCATGGCAACACATGTGATAGATGAGATATTTGTGTCAGGGCCAAAAACTGACATTAGACCACAGACTCTTACTTTGTAAAGATGGACGACATGACAACTCTGAAAAGTGAAGCCACATCTGTATGTAAAGCTCGAGTTAAGTTATTCTTTTCTCAAAGATGGTTTCTGTCATTTTAGGTAAATCTTATCACACACAGTTTGCTCAAGTAGGGCTAATAATACAAAATCAATAAATATTGCAATATAATCTTCAACAATGGCGATATAACAAAAATCTAATATGTGTCAATATGCATGGAATTGCAGTGAGGAGGTAGAATACATTTTGATCGACCTCAGAAAAAAATCAATCTTTATATTTAGTAATATGACTTTTATTGTGATATATATTGTATGTGTCTGTTTCCCTTCAGACTCTGTGCATTTACCATTTGATTAAGATGACTTCAGTTAATTCTCACGCCACAATTTGACTCTTTGGATCCAGATCATCGCCTGAGCACACTAATGAGCCAGATGGCCAATATCTGCACATTTACAGAAATGTTCATTAGTGTGAGTTGTCTTTATGAATAAATACAACTAAACAACAGTTGAAAGCTGTCCATCGATGTAATTTAAGATGTATTTTTCTTTGTGACAGATTTAAAAACCTTCAAGCTACAGGTAATAAAATTAAGAATCAGCCCTAATGTGTCAAACCCCAGTGAAGCAGATAGAGAGTGCGATCAGGAACACTTTATGAGATGATCACTGAGGAGGTGTTAATAATTGAGGAGCGTTGCCGAACACAAATCCCAGACAGGAGCCGAGCGAGTGTTTTCTCACAAGCCAACCACAGTGTGTTTTATTGGGTGCTTCAGTAATACAAGTGCACAACAAACCACTCTGCGATCGCAGAAGGTGGCGGGTAGCCAGTAAATATACAAGTCCTGCCTCTTTCACAGGCAGACCTATACTTTTGTGGTCTGCCTCAAAAGCCTTTGAAAAAATACATACAGTACAAACAAAATCAGAGGAGGTTAAAAAGCATGAAGGATCCATCGACGCAAACCTTCCTGTTCCATGCAGATAACATACGGATGAGGAATACAGAACAGAAACAAGGAAAACAAAGTAAAAGCATATATTCTGCATGTTTGTTCCAGGTGCCACTAAGAAAATGAGAATACATACTGTAGAGCTGGAGGACGATGCGTATGATAATTATAATATTCTTTTTTTTTTTTTCTCCAATACAATACTTCCAACATTCAGATATTGGAAAATAAAAATCCCAATCTACTCTTTGTATAAAAAAGAAGCTTTCAAGTCAACAAGGAACAGAGGACTTTTTTTTTTTTTTGTTGTTGTTTGATTTTTTTTGTTGTTTTGTTTTTGTTTTACACAGAAAAGGTAGATAAAATGTTGGGGGGGGGAGGGAGAAGGAGGAGGGTGATGAGGGGAGGGAGGGTTTTACCGTTGCACTTAGTGAGTGTGCCTTGACAGACTAAGGGTGAGAGAGAGAGAGAGAGGTAGAGAGAGGTACACTGACGGGTGAGGGAGGTAAAGGAGATGGGGGGGGGGGGGTCGCTCGGTGGCGGGGACTCTATGTGGCGTATCTCTTCGTCCATTGTTTGGCTATTCTGTCATGCTCGGTTCTGTTGGTCAGGTACTGTGTGGCGATGCTTCCCACCAGGGGGTCGGCTGGAAGGATCAAAGAGAGAGAGAGAGAGAGAGAGGGAGAGAGAAAGTGAGTGAGTGAATTCAGTCAATGATCAAATCCTTGTTGGATCCAGTGGAAGCTTCCACGAGATAAAGCTGGTGAAAGTATTAGATGTGTAAATATAAACAAACACTCAAAAGACATTTTTCATGTATTTGTACTGAAGTAGATCTTTTTCCCAAGGTTCTTTTCATGTTTACTACACTTCATTATCAAATATCTGTACTTTCTACTCCAGTGCAGTTTTACAATAAGTCAATAATGACACAGGAATTGATCAAATGATCCAATCAGATCGGGCAGGAAACATCAGAGCCTGATTCCTGCAGCAGCAGCATCACTGATGAAGAAACACCACCGAGCCATAATGATGAAGTAGAATAGGCTACACCTGAAAAGTACTTTTACTTTTATTACTGTAAGTATATTCAAAAGCAAATACTTGATTATATTCAAGTAGAAAAGTTAAGGTTGTACATTATCTGTCTATGTACTGTAACACGTTTGAGTATTTCTGCACAACACAGAATCTGTTAATAGCGATGAATGCAGGACTGGTGTTGTGATCACACCATTAAGATGCAACATGTGTCAGGATCCAGATGTTGGTGCAGGTGTTAACGAACCCACTGGGATCCGATCTGTGCATCATGACCACATCACCGGTAAAGAATCTGACGTGTTGCTTCACTATCTGGTGTTGTGATAAGTACATTATTTTAAATGCTCGGATATTAATTTCTTTCTTTCCAGGCACAGAGCTGCAGTTTCTTTTGGACACCAGCAGATTTAAAGTTCAACAGAGGTGACCTCTGACCTGAGCTGGACGTCGCAGAACAAGAGGAAACGCTCACTTGAATTTGTCCCTCGTTTATGTTTCAGTAGAAAGGAATGAAAGCCGGAGGGAATATTCACAGAACGGAAATGTTATGTGACCCAACCGTTTAAGGGATAATGCTGTACTTTAAGTTAAGGGTTCATTTCTTAGACATTTCCTGGGATCGTGTGTGAAGACAGCTGAGGTCAATCTGCAGCTGAGTGTAAGGACAAATGTTTTCAGTTGTGTATTTTCCCCCTTTTGACAGTTTCTTTAATCTCACATTCATCTCCCACTAAATTATCTTTTGCAGCTTCAAGCCTTTTTCTGAAAAGCAGTTTGACCAGAATTAAACCTGACAACGGGTTCCTTCCGTTTTCTAACCGCACTCTCTCTACTCGGCTGATTAAAACCATCCGGCAGATTCACTGTGATGCTGCTGCTCGACTGTAGGCGTCTGCGCCCGGGGGACGGATGTAGCTTTCACTTTATTATGGTGACCTTCAGTAGACTTGATTACATGCTCTCAAATTCAGCTGAATCAATGACCAGTTTATCATATTAGAAGCAGAGAGATCCCCTCAGGAGCAGCGAGCGACTGGAGAGCGGGTGAGGTGGGTGGGGGTTGAAGCTGTAACACGACTATAGGTTAATCCTCTGCTCTTGGACGACCTCCATTAGACTCATATACATATTATAATAAACCTAAAAGACGACGAGTAACGCAGCACAAAATCTTCTTGTTCTTTCTTATCTGAATTCCCTCCACTGCTTTACGACGGAGGAGTGATGTGGGACAATTTGTTCTCAAGCTAAGAAAGTAAATTAATAATTGTTATTTTTACGCCATCTTAAATTATATTAGTCGTATATTGAAGAATCATCCTGGGTCATTTGCTCTTTTCTGCCGCGAAAGTGTGGTTTTATTATTTATACGTTCAAGCCCTAAACTGTGAGAGCGCTCCTCGGCCTTGGGAAACAATGAGAGCTGGAAGTGGTCACAGCTTATTTTAATAAATCATTTAACAATGTGGACCACTGTGTCAAGGTGAGGACTTGAGTATGAAGACAAATTTCATTTAAAGCAGAGAAAGAACAGACCATTTGATCTGAAAGGCAACTTACTGCTCAGTCTTTTGCATCTACTTTATGCAAAAGACTCATATTTCCACTTGTATACGTGGAGGAGGATCTCACCTGGGTTACAGTCTGTGAGCAGGGAGCAGATGGACAGCAGCACCTTGGAGATGGTGAGGGCCGGGCTCCAGTTGTCCTTCAGGATGTCCAGACAGATCACCCCCTGGCTGTTGATGTTGCAGTGATAGATCCTCGTGCGAAATGTCACCTGCAACACACACAAGAGGACGAAATGCAGATTAGTTTAGATCATTAACTGAATAAATAACAAGAAGGCAGAATTTGCATTATGTGACACTGATGGTGTAAACACAATCTCAGCAACATGGTAACTTGGTAAAAAGACAATCTGGACCCAGGGTTGTGTGGTTTAGATTCTCTGCAACAGGTCACTAACAATTAATTACTGAATTAAGTGAAGCTTTTTGATTTACGATGAGTAAATATGAATATTGATCTGAATATCTCAGCAGGAATATGGCCATTTGTTGGTTGAGTGTAAACAAGCAAAAAGTGGCTTCAGATTCATATTTAATGTATAAATAAGACAATGATCTTTAACTTCTTATTCAACTTTGAGCAAGAAAAGACAAATCTGAACTCTTCCTTTAATCAATCAACTAACTAATAAAATTGAATTTATATAGACAAACAAAATGTCTAAAAGACAGATTTACAACTGTAAGTGTGAGTCGTTCGTGATCAACCAAACCAACTTAGAAACTGAACATATTTAGACTTTACCGGATTCTTAAACAATAAAATCTTAAACCTTGTTAAGAATACAATAAATTGAGTAAAAACATTATCATAAATATACATTTGGATCAGTTTCATTTTAAACGAGGAAGCATTAAGTGTGAGTTTGTTCCAAGTCTTTCATGCAGATTAATTCAGCTGCTACTTCAACCAATCAAGCGTTTGCTGATTGTCTTTTTCAGAACACAGTATTTAGAAAGCTTTAATGAGGCGTCCAAAACTGCCAGCGTTGAAAGAAACTAATGATAATGAGATTCACAGTCAGAGCCCCGGCTTTATTGAGACGATTCCCGTTACATTTGTACGACCACAGAATGAAAAGAGATCTGCAGGGACACGACAGAGTTAAGAGGGTTTTAAATGACCTGTGATAAGAGGGTGTTAAACAATAGATGAGATAAAAAAATATGGCCGGGATAAGACGTGACTCCGGATGACTCCAGGAGATGAGTTTTAAGGCCGTGAAGGAAGAGGATTTCCTGCCAGGGTTGAGAGGTTTGTTATACATGAGAGTAATTACAGGTCAGACATGGACGACAGGTAAAAGCTGCAGTTTCACTCCTTGATTCACACGATGGATCAGGAACCAGGACAATGCATCTGTTCCGATTCCTCCACAGAGGGACATTCAGCATTTTTCAGAAATGTATGTCTGAAGGGTCTGGATTTTATTGCATTCAGTGAATTACACTGTTTGGCCATGTCTTGAGTTGTGTCTTTTATGTTTATGTGTCCGTGGAGCTGCAAGACACACATCTAATAAACAATAAGGGATCATCAATCAATCAATCAATTCATTTTCTAGGTTTCTAGCTCCATTTACTCCATCAACATTCAGTTAAACCTCCTGAACCAATTCTCACGTGTCTGAATCTAGATCGACCAACAGAGGGCAGCACGAAGCACCGCAACAATAATGGTGTTGTTGTCGTTGTAAATGAATTCCTCTACCTGTCACAGTGAACCCTGCTGTGTGGTTAGCCTCAAAACATGACCTGTAGCATGCTACCTGGGATTTGTTCTCTCCTAAAAAACCCTCAACAAGCAATCACCCCCCCCCAGCTCAGGGTGTTTATGAGCCGAGCCCGGGCCTGGATTTGAGCTTGACATCTGTTTGGTTCCTGACACTTGACACCTCTGTTTGCTCCAATCACCAACATCTGGCCCCTCCTGACCCCTGACCCTCCAGAGGAAACCTCTAATGAGCCTTGGCACCCCCCCCCACCCCCCAACACACTCAAAAAAATTTTGCACGGGAGCAGGATGTTATAAATAACCCTCTGCAGACACACTGCTCCTCCGCTGGCCCAGCTTCAGAAGCAGGAACTCATCCACCTGGCGAACCTGTCAGGCCGAGCGAGAGAGAGAGAGAGAGAGAGAGAGGGCTTTTGTTTTTCTTCTTTTTGGAGATTTTTGAAAAAGCAAGTCAGGTTCTGGATTCCAAAATTCCCAAGTGCATTCAGCAACCCAGCTTCACTGGAGCGTTTCTACAGCGAGGGAGTGCACGGCAGCTACAGGCCGAGCAGTCTGTGTGTGTGTGTGTGTGTGTGTAGGGGGGGGGGGCTGGTTTGGCTGCAGATCATAGTGTGTCAGAGGGGTAGGAGCTATTGAAGGGGGCGGAAACACTCAAGCCCCTCTGGCTACAGAAAGCTGGGCCAGGGCCTGTGGATTTGTTTGAGTCTGCTGTCAAACACAGAGCTGGTGGTTACACAGCACAAAGAGGGCGAGCGAGGGGAGAGGAGAGGGAGAGGAGAGGGCGGCGAGCACCGGGAGGGGGGGTGTGCATAACAGAGAGCGAGGGAGAGAGAAAGAGGAGGAGGGGGGAGAAAAGGAAGGCCAAGTGAAAGGGTAATTGGGTGCAGTGCAAACTAAAGAGGGAGATTGGCCCCGACAGTCTGTGTGCTCAGTAATGACATCCACTCGACGTGGCTGGAGTGTTCTGCAGACAACACGCCACGGAGGACAAGAGAAGGAGTCGTTCTCCGGCTGAGCGGCGAGCGGGTCGGGACGCAGCACGACCCGGATCACAGCTCAGATCACCACGCTGCTTCAGACAAGAGCCGGGAAACAAAACACAAATCTGCAGGACTAACTCAACAACCGTGACACCAGGGCGACGTTTAAAAACTCTATTCTCTTACTATGACAGTTCAATTGATTTCTCATTTCTCTCATCAACATGAACACAAGTCACAGTGCATCTGTCCATCCATTAATCTACGAAGAACTGGGTCACAGAAAAGCAACAGGATTTGATAACAAAAAAAAGGCTAAATAATACAAACTAAATTTGATTCTGGGATTATAGGCTATTTTGTGGTGAATAACACAACATGTCTGTGCTGGACTTGATGACGTTTCAATAAACCAACCGATGTGAAACTGGAAGAATACACATCTCTCTGAATGGAAAAGAGGAGCCATGAATATGGGAGACACTGCAGAGATGTCAACTTGAAAGGCGACAAGATTTGATTTCAAATTAGAAAAATCAAGACTCCCATGTTTTACCATCCAGGATTAATTAATCTATTTTATTGGTACCAGCTTTTCAAAGCAGCATTGGACATTTTCACTCTAATCTGGATACAAACTTTTCTAAATCATTAAATCAGTACTAGCAGTTCTCTAAAGACGACACATCACAATGTTGGCCTCTAGCAATGTGAAGAACAACAAGTGAAACCAATGTGACACCTCTTCAAGTGTTTTTCTTTGACGACTACAACAGTAAAAACTCTCATTCTCCTGGTTTGACCTTTTCCCTGCGGCCAACACACACCTGAGCAGACGTGCTCCAGCGCCGCTCTTTGAAAAACAAGATGTGCAGCTGAGGTGCTTTGCATAGCTTAACTACTTTCCAGAGGAAGCCCAGGGAAAGGGCAACAGAAAACGTGTTTGTATTGTCCTGCACAACATCGCCTGACGTCTACGAGCCGGTCAGAGACCAGAAGAAGCCTCCAGCGTCCTCTCAGAGAGACGGACGGGTTCAACTCTTGTGTCATGGTAATAAATATAAAGTGAGATATGAGTGTTTCAAAGAAATATACTACTCATGTCCTTGGGCTATCAGGGGGATTACTCTTTTACTTTACTAAGGGCAAACTAATGTCTATTTCTTCTACTTAATCACAGTAACACAAATCTAAAAACATGTAATCACACTACATGATACAGATGTTGTATTATTGGACCCATTTTTCTATCACATTCTGCTCCTGTAATCCATCTAAATCCACAATTCTGCAGGGATCAGGATTATCCTGGTGTTTTTGAATCATACTCAACCCGAGTGGAACTTCTTTGAACAACACATCCTGAACATTAGAGTCTGATCAAGCCAACAACAGCCAATCCTTTCAGTCAGTCGTGTTTATTAAAGTCCTGCGAGAACCACACACACCAGCTTATTGGAAGATGACTTTATCTATTGACAGCTATCTGTGCGTGAAGAGGATTTCAACAAATAGGATAAAACACTGAAACACTTTAAGAATGCATGTTAATCAATGTGCCTTGTCCCTTTTAAATAAGCAAACATGAAAAAACTTAAATATGTGTTGACTGAAGCCCGTTGTGATTTTCAGAGTAAAAGCATGGAGCATTGCGGAGCCTTAAGCAGCTCAGCAGCCGCATATTTCTCTGGAAAGAGTAAATATTGGACTCATAATTAATCAGGTGACGAGAAACACGGCCCACAGTGAACGCTAATGTTGCTCCGCATCTGCTTGGCAGTCCACAAGGTCATATTCATAACTGCTGATTAGCCTGCACAACACATACTTAGTGTGACTTACAGAAAATGTGTGCGACTATACTGTGTGTGTATCTCTACAGGCCAATCTTAGTTACATTTTCTTTCCACATCATTAAACGACCCAGATATTTTCACCACAATTTCCCAGGCTTTCCAGATCCCCTGTAGAAAGTCATATAAATCTATATATGTATAAATAGAATTCAGATATATCCGCATACAAATACTTTATTAGTCACATCTCCTGACCTTGGGGGGTTTGAAGGGGTAGTCTGGCGTGAAGGCGATGTCCAGGAAGAAGACGCCTCCCTCGTACACGGAGCCCGGGGGTCCCAGGATGGTCGACCTCCACTCATAGATGTTGTCTCCTTTGGGGCCAGCACTGGGAAAATGAAGCACAAAAGATGTGTTAATATGATAATCAGCAGAGCTCAGTGGAATCTGCAGCCTGGTAAACTGCCCGATGGCCGATGGAGATTTGGGGGGAAATCAGCCGCTGAGCTGGTAAATGCTGGTTTCTGACAAGTCAATGATGAAGATGTGGGGAATGATGAAGCCGTGGAGGTTTGAGGGATTTCTAGTCCAAGGCTATTTTAGGTGAATTTAGATTATCTCTCAAATGTGTGAATGGAAAATTGGATTATCTGCAACAGGGAGTTGAGTTACCAAAGCATTCCTGACACACTGACAAGCTCCGGTGAGCCAGAGCCAGAGTGTGACTGGAACACCTTCTGCATAATAAGAAATCATCTTCTGCATAATAAGAAATCATCTTCTGCATAAAAAGATATCAAACACTGCGAAATGGATTTGATACCTGAGCCAGAATTCTTTGTTCCAACAATTTCCATCATGAATTGAAAAGGGCCGTCCTTGAATCCTCTGCTGACAAACGGTCACTATAGGGTTTTGCTAGATTTATACAATTACAGCTTCCTACCTAATTGTCCCACTTCTTAATCCCTCATAGATTTGACTTAATCTGGATTTAACGGATCCCATTTAATTTCTAACGCCGTTTGAAGCTGTTGCAAAGGCTTCATCCACATTAATATATGTTTGTTAAAAAGCTTTTGCATAATAAGAAAAACCTCATGCAAACACTGCAAATATGATCTTATACTTGAGCCTGTGGGTTTTGTTGTTGTTTCATGAGATGAGTATTTATGCCGAGTGGGGGGGCTGAAGGTCACATCTGTTGTATAGGCCCAGTAATTAATGCCATTTCCATATTAAGGGTTCCCTCCCCCCCAACTGTTGTTAGTGGTAAGACCCCGAGTTGGCACGGAGCCAGGAGGAGACGGGGACAATGTCCAGATCACAAAGCTCGAGACAATGAACAATCCCTCCGATTTCATGTAATTACCAGGGATTGTTTTCTACACCAGCCCTTAGCTGCTGGCAGATGTTTTTACAAGTGTGTGTCTGTGTGTGTGTGTGTGTGTGTGTGTGTGTGTGTGTGTGTGTGTGAGTGTGTCTGTGTGTGTGTGTGAACTGCAGCATGAGGGCTTTGCTTTCACTCGGAGCTGGGATATCACTGCTCACTTTTACTGAGGGATAAACACACAATGAGACGGAGAGTTCCTGAAAGCGACTTGTGAGAAACCCTCAAACAACAAACTGCATCTGGTTCTCGACAACAGATCATCCTCCAGAAATAGAAATGAAACATCAGACATTTTCCTGCATTTTCAGTATCAGCACATGCAAATTTCCACTAATCTACTCTGCCACTCTTTCACACTGGCCCTCGCTTAAGCCTTCTTTAATTAGCTAATTATGATTTCTTCTTCTCCAGGGAATTACTTGCAGAATACATGCAAATCTGGACTCCTGTTGTTTCAGGCACAAAGACAGGCTCGGATATATCCTGTCAGATTGAAAATGAAATGACAAAGCAGACACAGGGGACAATGCTGGACGTTGTGTCTGCCCTGGAATGATTCTGTAAAAGTAATACTTAAAGTGGCACTGCAGTAATTGATAACTTCCGACACACGAATGGAGACTTCTTGTTGTACAAAGGACACAGATGTCAGACAAGGGGGTTGAAAGATAATGTCCTCATTAAACATATCAGTAAGTTACATTAGAGGGTATTAGCAGCACTGGTTGTGTTTGTTCTGGCAGACACACAAGGATTCTGAAGCACACACAGACAGATGTTGACATCAGAGAGCCAGGAGCCTGTGCTTGGAAAGCCTGTCATAACAACATGAAGTGAGGGAGAGTCACTTTATAAACTGCTGCTCGTATTCAGCTGCTCCAGCAATTTGCCTGTTGTGTTATTTAACAGAAGGTAAATTGGAGCGGAGGGTTCAGACACTTTTCAAGCTCTGGTTTAACAGAAAGTGGCACAAGAGGATCCAGCTGCCAAACCTCTGCCCTGTTAAATTAACTGAAGACATTCTCTTAGGGACGGGAATCGGCAGGGAGCTCCCGATACGATACTATCACGATACTTAGGTGGCGATACGATATGTATTGCGATTCTGTAAGTATTGCGATTCGATTTTACGATTTCCTGGGATTTCTTTTGGTTATTTTTTTTTTTAAAATACTGGACCATGGAAAAATGTTGAATCATACCTTCAAATACAACACAGTCAAATTCACTTAGAGCTTTACCAGTTTTATTTCAAATATTAACATTAACTTAATGACTGCCGGGCAGCCAATAGAGAAAATAAATAAAAATGTGCCCTATTATTGTATAGCTCCTGTCAACTGCACACAAACTGACAGATTAAGAAATGTAAGCCACCTAGGCTACTTTTAAACAATAAATAAAAGGTAAATTAAATAGAATGAATACAAGTGTACTTAAAATATAAACTTTGAAATAAACAAAAAGAAGGCTATTGTTGTTTGCATGTAGGCGATGCAAAGCTAGTGCTTGGGTATGTTTAGATTCTTGTGCAAAAACAAGAGCTGGTCAACATGTTCTGGGGTGTTTTGTTTTTTTTAAAAATCGATTTGGGAGCCAGCATGGCGATTTAAAATTGTCATTCACAAGAATCGCGATTTGTATCTGAATCGATTTTTCCCCCAATCCCTACATTCTCTGATGAAAAATAGTCACAAGGATTCTACTATTTGCTAAATTTGTCTAATTATGGCGTCAATAAATGTCTTGCTTCAGTGGCCGATCATATGCATTTAATATAATTTCATTCACACCCTTACATTTTCAAGTGTGCACTGTAAACCCAGCATTCAAATATTCATCCCTCTCTGTGACAGCAGGCTTTTCACTCCATCTTTCAATGAGGCTGCTCAACAGAACCATGAACACGTTTTGCCTTCAGCTTTGGTCAAATTACATGTCATACAAACTCATTTATTTTGTGTATAACCTGCCTCTACTCACGAGTCGATGTGGCTTTTGATTCCAACTCATTTCTTGTCTTGTAATTAGGTGGAGTGAGTCTGACTGATTGATGGTCAGATTGATAGATGTGGCTGATGACTGGACCTGACCACTCTTTAGCTCCGTTATTACTCCCTGCTGCTGACGGAGACATATAGACGGCTAATTTCTCTCGCTCCAGGCGATCTTTCCTGTGTGAAACCTGTGCTTACATTTCACACATCGTATGTGCTACCCACACCTCAAGGTAACACTTCCATTATCGCTCGACTATTCAAAAGCTTCCCTGACACCGTGGTGAAGGGGAGAGGCGGCGATTCCATTTTTCAAAACATCTCGAACAGAAGCAGATGCTCACTTCCTTTGAGGCTGATGAGTTTGTAGCAGCGATAATAACTTGAGACATGAGGGAAAGATAGAGATGAGCAGGCATGGCAGAGGTCCTCGCTCCGCACAGAGATTTGCTGGAGGGGATCTGACAACCGCACAAGGGCTCCGAATAAAGGCTAAGTCAATAGCTGAATGTGCATGCCACCACTGGCTGTTGCCCGGAGACCTCCTCCCCCCGCTGGCCTGGGCGTTCCTGTGGTGCTTTGTTGCAGCTGGTTGAGGGCCAGCTCATTCAGGATCCGACAGTCTCTCACTCGGCCATTAATTTTTGAGAGAGGTGAGCGGTGTGACCATGGCGAGGAGCTGGCGTCGGGCCGCAGCGAGTCACATGTAGCTTCACAGTGTCGGTGAATGTGTGCACGAGATCCCGTTCACCAGGGTTTAATTAATGCACGTTTAATGTCAGGATTTAATGGCTTGTGTTTCCTCCACCCTGGTGAAATAGGGCTGCAGCATATGTTGCAGGAGAGCCCGACTGATATGGATGTTTAGAGGCAAATGATTCCCAAGATGTCATTCTTGATGAATTATAGCTCAACCCTAAACACAAATAGAACCACATGTATAGAATTTGGATCAAGAAAACAGCCAATTTCTATGTCAAATGCAAACATGAATTCATCTTTCAGCATCGTTTTGTTTTCTAATCTGCAAATATAGACATAGAGAATAAGTGTCTGTGCAAAGATCACATTGCCCTGATTTAAACCAACAGGCTCATGTCTTCATGTCCAGGTTCTGTCTCATCGTGCACGGCTCAAAGCTCCTACTCTGTATTTTCTAAAACCCAGTGTTACTGAATCAATTTTAGGTCAACGAGGGAGTTAAGGAGAAGTAACCAACAACAATCTGAACACCCAGCTCTCGACTAAGAGCAACACCCAGAGAAATATGCCAGGTCACTCATCTGTTCGTGCACACACATCTCTCTCGCACAAACACATGACGCCAACTGCTGTAACACCGCTCCTTATCGGCTTTGTTGTAAGCTGCAATAATAACAACCTCTGTGTAAGCAACACTACATCTGCAGCGCTCTGTCAGCCAAACGTCTTGATTCACTGAGTATTTGGGTCATTTGTTTCAAGGGGTCGGGGATACATTAGTGAGCGGGTGTCCGTGAGAATCTTGCCATTGCCCTGTCCTCCGACATTACACTCATGTGGAAACCCACTCTTACAGCCGGGCTGCTTCCTCCACAACCGAGCTCCAAAGTAGTGCACATCCCACAGAGCCACATCGCCTTCTCTCTGCTCGGTTTATTCTTCCTTGTGAAGTTTGTTATTCTTAATAGAAATAACAGCTGTACAACAGCTTGTATCGCCAGCACGATTCCGTCATAAAGTCATGTTTCTGCTGCCTGAGAGGGAGAGGGTAATTGCATCTCATGCGGACCTTGTTTCTTCCCCTCAACAAAAAGCCCTCATCACCGCTCACAGGGCTCAGAGAGATTGGACGCTTCGAAACCCAGGGGCTCCACTGGGACCGATTTCAGAGGAGGGGGATTAAGAAAACAGTTTCTTCACGGAATATAAAGACGACACTGTACCGCAGACCGACTTGGTCATTTCTACCTTTCGTTCTCAGTTCCTGAAAACTATATAAGCTGTGCCTTGCAATCACAGACGACAGTAATGATTTCCATATATATTGAATGACCTTTCCTTCCCATGATACAATGCAGTATAGAGGAGGATGTCCTCTGTTCATTTAATCATTCACTTGCCTTATTTCATAGACAGGGCAATCTGCAGATTGGTGCCAATGCTGAGAGATAATCTTTATCTTGCAGCACGACAGCTGAGCTAATCTCCACAAAATCACCAAACTATCTCATGGTTATTGTTACCGAGAGCCAATTCCCACAGACACCGGGGCTCGGGTCAAGTTGATGAAAGAGATGAGTTGTGAGATTGGCCTGTGCCTCTCACAGGTGAATTCATGAAGTAGGGTAAATTGATCTTCTTTAATTACAATTTAAAAAGGGTTCAAGAAGATGTTTTCCCAGTTCCTTTATAAGAAACATGTCACTCTTACAGAGACATATGAGGTTTGTTCAGTTTCTCTTCTATCTAGCGTGTTATATTGTTTTAACTGTAAAAGTTCTGCACAAGTTAAAAAGGCTAAACTCTGCGGTAAAGGGAGCTTCTCTCCGCACAGAAAACACTGAAGCTCGGGAAACACCACAATGCCTCACATTTGCATAATGCACGGCTAACTGCTCGACTGACACGCCCCCTAACAAAGCATGGTAAAGCCACCACAACAGTGTGGGCCAGCTGGCCAATCAGAGCAGAGTATGTCTAAAGCAGGAAGGGGTCTTAAAGACACAGGAGCTTAAACCAAGTGTTTCAGACAGAGGCTGAAAAGAGGAGCTGCAGCAACGGACGGTATGAGGAACATTAGCGCCTGCAAACCTTCAAGTAAGAATACAAATTAAAACTATGAAACTGAATAAGAGCAGAATATGTTTTTTCTTTAAATGACAGAAAGGAATTCCAACATCAAAGTAAACACTGAACGCAACCACAACTACAGAATGTGAGACCACAGCTGCAGGGAAACAACAGGAACAAACAGTGTGTGGTGGCAAAGCACTGAAGAGAACCAGCTCTAAAGTTCACTGGGGAGGTTTCAAACACACGTCCTGCCTCCACTCTCGCTCGCTGCGTTTGTGCCAGGCTGTCCCGAGCACTGAGAACAGATCCAGAGAAGCCAATTCAGTGCAGGTTTCATCATCCTCGATTAAAACAATACGCGGGCGAGTTATATAAAACCAACACATGCAACCCACAGCCGCGTTCTCCTGGTGTTGATTATAAGGGGACATTTCAGGCCTTATGAAGGAAACAAAAAAGAAATACGATGTATAATGACGTTCTACCTTATTTCTGGGAAAACTGAAGAAGCATTCATTCAATTTCAAAGAATTGGCAAGCCGTGAATCATGCATCTCGTTATTTCTGGGGTGACATTATGACTGTTAGGAACAAACCGAGCGTAATATATTCCAAGTATGTTTGAGCAATGAACAGTGGCTACAGCAGCGGTATGAAAAGATTCTATGGATTATTTTTTTAACCACCGTAACCAGCAGGAATCCAAGCTGACCACAGCTGGTGAGCTCCATTAAAAAAGGAGAAATACACCGAGTCTAAAAGGGGCTGAAACTTTAATACTCACCGCCCTTTCACAGCCTTTTTTACATGATTAGGTTTCATATTAAATACCACTTTGATATAAACGGCACAAAACGGTCAGAAAACCAAACGTTCAATCACAATCACGGAACATTGTTCAGGCTGGAAAAACTTGAACGGTATCAGCGCTCACAGAAGCAGCAGGTCTCTAATGCAGCTTGTCACACAATAAGCAGGTAAAAAAGCCACCTGAGCCAAAAGCTGCTCGAGGGCCTGATAAATAAAACAGTGGAGTAAACCAATAATTGAATGTGAATCAGAATGTTTCGGAGCGTGTGAATACCGCAGAGCACAAATAAAGCCATTATCGGCATTATTCGCTATTCCACTTCATTCCCCACAGGTGCTTTTTTCCTAATGGCGCCGTCATTCAGTTAAGATCCTCTTTTTTTTTTTTTTTTTTCATCAGTGTGGCTGCTGCGGTTATCAGAAGAGGAACTTTAATGAAGCAATCTTCTCTACCCCCCCGACCGTGAAAGAGCTCCAAGACCAATTACCGTGCAGCTCAACAGACGAGGTGACACCTCCTTCCTCTGTTCGCTCGTCTTTATTGTCTCAAATGACATGGTTTGTTTTTTAATCAAGCCCTTTATTGTTCATCTGTACAATGAATACTGCAATTACTGACCGGACGGCTCATCCAGCGACAGGGGAAACGCTCGAGTAGCTGGCTGCGTGCTTTCCAAGTCGAAGGGAATAACACAATATGATTCGCACAGGAAGGCGACCCCCGAGTGCCGCTGGGTTCAATCAATCCAAACAGCAGTCAGTATTGAACTGAGGAAGTCTACTTGGAAAAGAGATGTTTCAATCACTGGCCTTTAACTCAGGAAGTTTGTCCTCACCGGGGGTTTAGGGTCACGTTAACAAAGCTATAAATAAGAAGCTCTGTTTATTATCCGCATCCTTCGTCTGTAATTCTGTGAGATTCTTCTGAGGCACAACAGAGGTTTTTTGGTGCGGTAAGCATTTTTCTTCTCGGTATCTGAGCTGCTGCTGCAGACAGAGTCGGATGCAGTGCAAATGTTTGCCCGTGGCTAAAAATGAATAATGCAGCGCATATAACATTACCATAATACACAGGCACTGCATGAAGGAAACAGCACAACATCATGAGTCGGAAAAATATCACTTAGCCCACAAAGCCTCGATGTGCACCCAGGGTGAAGGATGACACAACAACTAATAGTAATAATAAAATAGTACGTCTCATGTCCTCATGACCCTCAATCTAAACCAATCTCAAAATAACACAAAAAAAAATAAGCACTTACACAACACACTGTCCTAAATATTGACTCATGGCTGATGTGGTAGTGTGCAGTCGCTTTTCTTAACGTTTTCTGCAACATAAAAGTACAAGAAGTGTGTGTGTGAGTGTGTCTGTGTCTCTCTGTGTGTGTGTGTGTGTGTGTGTGTGTGTCTGTTGAGGGGTAATTATAAACATTAGCTTTGCTTGAATAAAATAAGTTAGAATTTGTGCTGACATGTAAATCAGCTTCGCAGGCCAGGCACTCCCAGGAAATCGTGGGAAAAAAAACAGATTTGCCTCCAAGACAAAACCTGCAGCCTCTTGCAGTTTAAGAACCAAATTAGTCAAGAGCACAATGTTAATATTTTTTAATTTCACAGCCTTTCACCAAACATGTATTCAGCCATAATTAGAGGCAGTCTCTTCAGCCTTCCTGCTCCCTCCACAGAAGCGCTCTGGGCAGCCATTTGGCCCTGTGGCCGAGGGATTGGACTTATTACCAAAAGGTCAGTGATCAGAACAAGCTGAGCTGCCAGATCTGCTGTGGAGCCTCATACTCTGCTGCTCTATTCCCATGACACCGAATTAGCCCTGAGGTTTAGCAGGTAGAGAAACAGAACAAGGGGTTTTAAGCTGCGAGTTAAACAAATCAGCGGAGAGGAAAGGGCATTTGTATTCACTGGTTATTAATCATTTCACCATTTAACAGAATATAAAGAGTGTTAACATTTCGTTCCCCGGACTGCAAATATATATTATCAAGATACTTTAAATCTTCTTGGCAGGAGCAGCAGCATGATTTGTGACTCCACAGGCAAATCCATCAGGTTTTAAGATCCCAGTCACAGGGGTAATGGGATCTCAGAGCAATTGTTTACTTTCCAGTTACTGTATTTGTTCGCTTGCCAGAAGATTCTTCTGTTTGCGTTCACATTATCATTCAGTCATTGCCAAAGAGCTGAACCGCTTCTGAGGAACCGGTTCTGCAGAGGCAGCACCCCAACACAAAATGTCCACACGCTGTGCTTCATGCTCGGCTTCCCCACAAAACCATTAATAACATTGTGGACAAATGTTTGCCAGAAAACTACCTCACAAATGAGGACATTGAGAATTCAATGTCACACATGAATCAAGGCAGGCCGTGTTCGCTGTCAAACAAGTGCCGCAGTGGAAAACATTAAGGATAAATTAAACTCGGGCCGCTGTCAGAAGGAGAGCATATGCTGCTCTCGCTCTATAGGGGCGACTTTATTTCTTTTCCACTCAAAACTTTGTGAGAGGAGAAAAAAAAATAATGAGGGCAGACCGGTTTGCCGGGGAAGAAAATTATTTTCAGCAGATGTTTCATAGGTGCACTAGGAGAAAGGTGGCCATAACAAATCACCACAACCCAGTCTGGCACCATCCATCTGTATGCTGTAACATCCTTCTGCTCCAGAACGAGACCGAGGCATCTTTATCTATCTTCGGGGGGAAGACGTTTTGCAGATAGTGTTTTTCTCTCTCTGCCTTGTGGTCCACGCGAGGGCACTTTAATATGCACCTGCAATTTACATGTAAAGTGCATGTTGGTAATAAACTACCTGAGGTTTGAAGTCGTTTCCATAGAGTAGTTATCCTTTCAAGATTGTTATCAACTTCTTCAAACCCCTTCATTAGACCCTTGTGCAAATGGAAGCATCCACTTATCTATTTATTCTGTTTAGTTAACGAAGCGATTCAGATTCTGAGGTTGTTCCTTCATGAAGGTTCTCAGATTCTGCAGTGAACTGATAGAACCTCCTCTACAAGGTCAGGAACATGCCTGCGTCCATAATTCATCAATATTCATAAAACAAGCGATTGATTAAAACTGATTCATCCAAGGTTAAATGTAGTTGTCATTGTTTTTACTCGCTTGAATTGACGTCACACCCCAAAGATCCGACCAATGATAATCCATTGAAGACACCACGTCCACTACAGTGATCAATTCCAAACCCCGGGAGGTATTCCTCCAGTTAATCCCTCCTTTCCTCCAGCCCCGCCCCCACGCCTCCTCATGAATATTGATGAACCTCCCCCGTCGTGCTTAATGGTAACGCTGTGAGAAATGATGCTGGGTGTGTCACTTGCACATAATCCCCCAGAGGCTCACTTTAAAACTGTGCAACCATCACAGACACGAAGATGATCCCATCAGCGAGAAGAGAAGTAGAGGTCAGAACCTACAATGAGGAGAGCCTCCATTCCTGGGGAGACTGGATGATGATGACAAAGTTACATATTCATATTAATGATTGAAGCCAGGGAGCATGTGATGGACTGAGCAGCTGTGTGTGTGTGTGTGTGTGTGTGTGTGTGATATCATCAGGGAGTGACAGCTCTGTTTTGGGCATCGTGGCGGCATTTCAACAAACTGGGAAAATCCAGGAACCTCAGAAGGTATATTGGTTCCAAAGACCGGCCGTGAAATACATCTGTGCTAAAAGAGGATTGACATTTGATCAGCTGATGCTTTAATCAACTGGCAATTCACTAATTGGCGCTGCAACTAAAGACTATTTCAGACAATTATAGAAAATGTCGGTTTTAACGTCCTTCAGCCTTTTGGTGACGTCTTCATACGTCTGATGTTCTCTGAGAAACAGAACAAAATATCACATATGACAAAGTGACTATAAGATGCTAAAATTGAGTATCTCTTACATTTTACTTCATCATACAAGGACCTTATTTCCATGTCCCAGTTATCAAACTAAATCAGAGCCATCTGCACGAGCAGTACACAAGTCTGCATATTTAAACACAGGCAAAGTACTTCCAGTTTGTGATGCTCAGATCACTACAGGAGATATTCTACGATAACAGATTGCAAATTACTCGTTTGCTGAATCAATGCTCCCTCAGCCTGATCTACATCTACTTCAGTTAGCGGTTTCTTGCATTTCCCAGGATGACTTGTGACAACCTGACAGAGCAAAGGGGTGAACTTGCTCCTGGAAATGCACCCTGGGCTGCGGCTGCATCACATTTACAACAGTTTGAGTTGCCTCAGGAGGAGAAGACGCCGCCTCTGCCTCTTCTGCTGGAGATAATTCTGCTGTGACGGCTGAACATCAGTGAACAACAGCAGCTCTGGGTTCACAACAAACTCTGACATTTACCGTTATGTGTTAGGCAGCTGAACATCGTTCTCTGTGCCAGATGTATTGTTTGTTTGTCCATCCGTGAAAAAGAAAAGGCATCAAACTGCACAGTGGTTGAGAACTGCACAGTACTTCAGCAGCAGGTGATATTTGAACAATCGTTGTTTGGATTTATGCTTGAAATGTCGTTGGAGGCAGACCGAACATAACCAAGAAGAAGAATAACAACTCACAACGGTGGACCGGCAACAGCAAAAACTGCTTCAAACAATCCGTTTTGTTTCAGTGGCAGGGAAATATAATGAGTATTGGAAGATAAACTCAGAAGCAGAGAGGAAATACTTCAATGACGGGAATAAATCAGAGCGAGTAGAGGAGGAATACATTGCAAAGCTGGGATTGGATTCAGTGTGATACAGAGTTCAGTTTACAAATCACACCACACTGATCCGGTGGTCCTATGGACATATGTCATATTTTAACTAATTCAGCTTAAGCTCAAACTTTGAGCTATGTCAGATAAAGCTGAAAGAACAAATCTATGTTTTCTGTGTTTTACATTATTGTCAATGGAATATCTGACAATTTAAACAGACAAAAACATCCTCTCATTTAGGCTTGGGCATTTTATAGTCAAATAGATAAATGTATTAATTGAGAAATAAGCAGCTGATTAATAGATAATGAATCAAGGATACATATGTAGAGCTGCAACTGTTGGATGGAAATTTGATACATTTCTTCTGTCATTTTTTTGGAATTTTAAAGATGTTCTGGTTCTGGCTTCTCAAACATGATGGGATTTCATTCACATTTGACAGTAAGCTAAATATCTTAAGGTTTCGGTCTGTCAGTGAGAAACGTGTACAGAATTCACACAGTTGCCACCAACAAACAATTTCTCAATGTTTCATATAGTTTGATATATCTACCAATTAACTGATTCATTGATAAAACAATCAGACAAAAACGAAGAGTGACAAAACTCAGAGTTGCAGGAAGTCAAACTACAGCTTCTACATAGATAATGCATCATACAACATTATGAAGATGAGTCTAAACCAGGCGACCTTTCTCATAGGTACCTGATTATCAGAGACAATGCTCTTATTTAAACTAAAACACCACGAGAGTTTTTCATCCGTGTCAATGCAGAGACACATCACTGCTCCACAGACAGATGATGATTATACTGAATCTAGTGATACTCAAAAACCTTTCATGTTTCCCCCTCTTCACTGCCTCCAATCAAATTTTGATTCCCGGCGAGACCATTGCAATATTTGTGCACCGTACGGGCAGGAAAACAGTGTCTCCCTCCAGAAGCCACTTCATCTGCATCAATATGTGCACAAGCTGCCTGCATCTCACTTGAAGGGTATGACAGTGAGAATAATTGCCATGTCAAATCCTCTGGGGCTTCAGCATGTTCCTGTTGGTTTAATGTACGACAACTGCCAAGGTGACAAGCGAGCGGTCACACAGCGGAGAGTGAGATAAAGCAGGAGACAAATTCAAATACTCGCTGCTGTTTTTCCAAGTAGGGACAGAGCAGTAAAAGTACAACAACAGTTTGGTTCACACCGTATAAAAATGGATTCTTCAAACTACTTAAACTCCACAGGGTGTGGACTCATCTACACAAAAGGGTTTATTGTACCAACAGTTTGTGCTTTTAGCTGAATTTAAGGGTAATGACACAGTGACCTTCGGGGGATGTGGGCGGCACCTCCGGCCACAGACGTTTCGCCAAATTAGCCTCTCGACACTTCTGAGGCGTTAAAGGCTAAGTTCTGCCTCTCATCACAAATCCACACGGAAACACACAGAGCAGCGTTCTCCATTTTACAGAGAGAAATGCAGCATGAACCCCCCACTCCCCCCCCCCAGCCCCGAGGGTTCGGCTGAGGAGACTGTAGGTGAGACGAAGGAGACTGCAGATTTTAACTATGTGATGAGGACGGCACATTCTCTCTCCTCGACCGGGACAAAGTGGCGAGGGAGTCTGCGGGCGCTTCCCCGGCCAAAGAGAGACAGTCTGGATGACATGACATCAACCGGGGCTCTCAGCGCCGCGTGAGCTGAACGTAACGGAGTGAATCTCTTTAACACAACTCCCTGCCGGCCTCCTGAAGGGGGGGGGGGGGGGGGGGGCGCAACAGCCTGTGACTGCGTTTGTTGCCGGGAACGAAATGAATAACCTTTCAGGCTAACCTGGCCGGGAGCGAGAAGCGTGCGGCATACAAATGACGGCGCTGGCTCTGCGGTGTGCGCTCATTCATGCGAGAATGTAAATGGCGCTGTGATCGTTTTTTGCATGAGAAATTTGGTGGCTGATGCATCTGAACCCCCCCCTCCCCTTGCTCTTTCTTCATTGTTAGCAGACGGCTAATCTGTTTGGGTGCTTCACAGAAAACGCATTATTAGATTTTGATATCATTTTGCGGCATAAAAAAAGGAACACACACAAACACACAAACACACACACACTGAAGAGGATTATCTTGAAGAAGCTTAATTGTTTCCCAGGCAACTAGTTCCCCACTAAGAAGATGACTGTGAAATTTCCGCTAGCGATTATTTTACTTTCAAATGACTTACTCATGTCCTCCAGCTAAATCCTTCATGTGAGCCAACCTAGTTTTTTCTGGGGGGGGGGGGGGGGGTAGGAGGGAGATGGGGGTGGTGGTGGTGGAGGGAGGGGGGGGGGGGGGGTTGGAATAGATTAGAGTCCTCGAGGAAAACAACGTCTCTTTTAGCCTCCAGTACAATAACAAAACTGGGCTGCGAGCTGGAATGAAAAGGTTAGCTCAATGTTTATCGTTAATGATGCTGCGGTTCTGATGAGACCCAGCAGGGGTGATTAATTCATGCAATAAACAAGGCTGTCTCGGGTGTAGTCATTTCCAAATCGCCAGATGAGTCACACAAAGACGTTTTTTTCCTCAATCATTTTAAGCAGGTGCCGATGAGCGAATACGGACAAAACCAAAACGGTCAGTGAACATCAGCATCTCCTCAATCCTGCAGAAGATCGGCTACCATCTTCCTTCTTCCTTCTTTATTTCCACCGAAGTGCTGATTCGGAGAGTAATTAATGTGCTGTAATAAATAGAGTCCTTAAAGACAGTGTCACTTTGTGTTATTTAAGTTAATAAAAGCCAGCTCCGGCCCCACGTCCCCAAAAGCCACGGCTCTTTGTCGTGTCAAGAGAGACTGATGCACATGTGGTATGCCACTCGCCCGCGACCATATCTCTTCCTCAAAGGGGCTGCGGCAGTAGCAGACAATAACCATTGTCTGTGGTAAATCCCCAGGAGAGCAAGGGGAGGGGGGGGAAACCACACGAGAATCCAAAAAGGTTTTTTTTAAAGTAACACTACCTCTCATTTCCCTCCTTTTCAGTGCGATCATAACACTGTGATCTGAGGGGCTGGGTTTCCAACAAGTGGTTGCAGTTTGCATTATGCAGCAACAGCCGGCGCCACAATGAGCTACGTTCACGCTCATTCACCTGAGATTACGATCGCAAAACACAAAAACACACACAAACAACGGCATTATGGGAACAGGAACAAAAGAGAATGCATCGCAGCGCAGCCTTCCCTTTTTTTACACAGACAAGAAACCGTTGAAAAGGAGCCAGATTCCTGCTCACAGCTTCAGCATCTACACACACACACACACACACACACACAGACACACACACACACACACAAGGACACACACTAGGGCTTATGAGTTATTTGAGAAATGGTTTTAAAAAGATAACACCTCCTTACCTGCAGTTGGGCGGGGGGTCTAGTGTGATTTCTGCGAGCTCTTTCTGAATCCTGCAAGAGAGTCAAAATCTATGTTTAGAAAAGGGAAACAGACAGAGGATAAAAACTGAAAGAGCAAGTTTGTCCTGTGTGAGGAGCAAATGTTTCTATTCCTATAATCTGATCTTGAACCACGTGCGTGAGTGGGTGTCATGTTTTGAGTGCGCTGGGCATATAAAAAGGTATAAAATGTTGAAAAAGCTGATGATTTTGATCTTATATGTAATAAAAAAGGATGTCAAGGAAGAGTTGCTTTATCTGCCTGATTGAAAGCAACCTAAAAACACGAGCTTTGATTTCTTTGCAGCCGGTAACGATGGAATATGATGATTCAGGCCTCGAACATATTCGCATAACCACGGCACTTGTCTCCGTGCTGCAGCCCGTTGTGCCGAAGGGACTCGAGCCGGATTCTTCTTAAGTGAATCTCAGACGTACAAAACGGGAGATGTTCAAAAAACATCAGTCGTCGTTTTATAAAAAGACTCGGCGGCCTCAGCTCAACCCTCCGCTCAACCGGTTGCATAATTCTGTCATTGCCGGTCTTTTTTGGGAACAAGTGCTAAGACTGGTTGGAGGTAAGTGTTGGTGGTGGTGGTGGTGGTGAAGGAGGAGAGAGAGGGAGGGAGGGAGGGAGAGAGAGGGAGGGAGTGATGCAGAGCACAAGGCAAACCTGTTCAAACAAAAAGGCTGGAATGGGGGAATATCTCTTCCAAATGACCCTCCAGTGCCCGATAGGGCTGGGAATTGGCAAAAATGTGACGATTCAATAGTATTGCGATTCTGCGATATATTGCGATACTGCAAGTATTGCGATTCGATTCTGCGATATATTGCGATTCATGTCCCCCTTATTATCCAAAGGCAAAGGAAAATCAGACTGCTCAAGTCACTTCAAATGTCACATTTAATTCTGTGAACAACATTGTCTTCTACACATTAACTGAAGTGCAAAAACTTTGTCCTTGAACATTCAGGACACAGGACCTTTGTAATTATTTTCTGCATAGGAGACCTCTCACATGAACACTGAGCTCAATCATATACATAAGAGTAACCTAGAGCTTCAATCAAATTGAGACCTGATGTCATGACCCAAAATGTTAAATTCATTTGGGAAATGAATTTGCAATACTTAGTGCTACAGTATCGATATAATCGCGGGCGCAAAATATCGATACTGCGATACTGAACAGAATCGATTTTTCCCCCCACCACTAGTGCCCGAGCTGAGTGAGTTACCTCCAGTCTGTGTGGATGTTTGAAATGACAATGTCTGCAGCTCTATAGTGTTTTTTAACATACCTCCCCCCCCCCCCCAAGGCACAAAGGGGGAGAGGCCTTTAGTTTAACAAACAACTCCTGTGTAAACGCTTCTCTCTCTGTGGTATTCTGTCTCTTTACCTCTTGGCACTCGTTGAAAGTTTAGCAGCGGTTTTACTGGAGATCTTGGTCTCCTTCTTCTTGGGCTGTGCCTGCTCTCGCTCCTGCTCCGGTACCGACTCCCGTTGTTCGATATCCGAGCTCCCCCCGCTGGTGCTGGGGCTGTCATCCGGTCGCTGCACTTCGCTGGACATCGTGGGCCCTGGGGAAGAGGACGGGAGGTAAAAGACGATGGCAGAGCAAACTCATCAGGACCGCAGGAAATGGGGGTGTAGGGTGTGGAGAGACAAAGTGTGTGCTGATGGAAAAAGAGGTTTGGTGAAAACCTCTTTGCCAATAGGAGTTTTCTATTACGTTAATTCTGCAACTGAAACATATTCGACGACACGGAAACTTCCTTCGCTACCGATCGGACTCTTAACGGTCGACTGCAGAAACATTTGACCCGGGAGTGAAGGCCGGTTGCTTCCATTCCCATTGCAGCCAAAAGCCAGATGTTTGCTGGTGTTGGTGGTTTTTATTTACACTAACAAAAGGCCATTGACTGCTTTTCCATTACCAGCAGAGGATTTTTGCATTTTTGATTTTCCCGACTTCAATCATGTTTGATACCAAATTAGCGCGTTAACCCCGGAGTCTCGTGTCCATCACTACCGATAAAACCCTGTGTCTACAGCAGAGTGGTTTGACCCGGAGGTGAAGGCCGAATATGTCCATTCCAGCCAAAAGCCAGATGTTTGCTGGTGTTAGTGGTTTTTATTTACACTAACAAAAGGCCATTGACTGCTTTTCCACTCAGCAGAGGATTTTTGCATTTCTGATTTTCCCCCGTGTGCATCACGTGTGACGCCAAATTAGCGCGTTTAACCCGGTGTCTCATGTCCATAGCTACCGATAAAACCCTGTGTCTACAGCAGAGTGGTTTGACCCAGAGGTGAAGGCCGAATATATCCATTCCAGCCAAAAGCCAGATGTTTGCTGGTGTTAGTGGTTTTTATTTACACTAACAAAAGGCCATTGACTGCTTTTCCATTACCAGCAGAGGATTTTGCATTTCTGATTTTCCCCCACGTGCATCACGTTTGACGCCAAATTAGCGCGTTTAACCCGGTGTCTCGTGTCCATCACTACCGATAAAACCCCGTGTCTACAGCAGAGTGGTTTGACCTGGAGGTGAAGGCCGAATATATATCCATTCCAGGCAAAAGCCAGATGTTAATGAGGTTTCTTTGACCAGTGGTGCAAAAGACAGATTTGACCTTTGACATTAAATCAGATCTTTGAATTACAAATGTACAGGGTCCTTGTTTCAGGGAACATTATAACAAATAGATAGATAGATAGATAGATAGATAGATAGATAGATAGATAGATAGATAGATAGATAGATAGATAACTTTATTCATCCCCGAAGGGAAATTAAGTCGTCATAGCAGCCGGTATATTTCAAATCAGTCATCTGATGAGCTGTGGTGAGAATGTGAGACTTTATATGAGTGGTTTTACTGGTTTACACTTATAAAGAACATCTGTAAACATCCTCACGCTGAAAGAGAAAAGGATTTAATGTGATTATGAGTCAATGTTGTGACTCTTCGTGGGTTGTTTACCCCAAAAAAGGAAACAATAATCACTAATAAATCAGAAAATTTAGCATTTTAAAAGGTTGTTTTTACCAGGAAGCCAAACCGCAGACAACAAAGCCGAGGAGTGAATATCTTATTGTGACATAAATATAAATATATATATATAAATCTGGTTTTGAGTGGGTGATAAGTTGACGGTTGCCCTTTCCCCAGGGAGAGGAGGGGAGGGGGGACATCAGCGGTTCAAGAAGAGCCGTCTTAGATGATGGTGGTCCCCCCCCCCCATCCAGAAGAACATCAACAGACACAAGTTACAGACGGTTGTTTTCCGGTCGGATGGGGGGGGGGGGGTCAACGTCAGTGGGCAGGACAGACACAATGGGAACCGAGGAAAGCGACGGTAAACACCGCGGGGAGCTAGCTAACGTACCGGGGAACCGGGGGACCAGGGGCCGGGGTATTTAACAAGATGGGACCACGGAGGAAGAGGCCTAAACTGGGTGGAAATACGCAGAGAAAGAGGCGTTTCTGCCCCGGTAGAGCGGGGGGTGGTGGATGGAGGACGGGCCAGCCGGGGCCGGAGCAGCGGAGGGATCCCGGTCGGTGTCTGGAGCAGCGGAGGGGGGAGCGGCGGAAGAACGGCGGTGGTGACCCTGCCTCGGCACAAAGGGAGGCTCGTCCCCACACATCCACTCCCTCCCCCCGGCTCGCTTCCTCCCGGCTCCCCGGCAGCAGTGCGGCTCTCTCTCCCCGGGACGGACACTTACTTGTGGCGGGGCTCCGCGGCGGGTCGTCGGGCTTGGTCCCTGCGGCTCGTCGGGCTCGTCCCTGCGGCTCGTCGAGGCTCCGGCTCCGCGTCGTGATCCCGCGGCGGAAAGTAGATGTCCTCCTCCAGTCGCGCGGCCGTGGCGCTCGCTCCCGCGTCCTCGCTGTTTAACCAGAGCAGCGATCACAGGCGAAGTGAAGCAGCGCGCGGCCCCGCCTCCCCGAGCGCGCCCCCGACACCAGCGCGGTGCTCGCGGGGCCGCGCAGAGAGAGAGAAGTGGGGGGGGGGGTGATGGCTTAATGAGGCAATTACACTTCAAGAACGCGCACGGACTATACCACTGTTACTTAGGGGGGTGGCAGGGGTGTAGCTGGAGATTGTGGGGTCCATATTTACAGGAAATGCCCCCCCCCCCCCTTAGTTGCGCCTTCCGAAATAGCATTAGCTGCTTATAGACACACCGGACTTCCGCACGTCCTCCGAATTTTCGTCGGAAAGCGTGCTCTGTAGTTTCTACGAACTTTATCGACCTAAACCGTTTTCCGTAAAATTTAGGGAATCGGCTACGTAGTTGTCGTGTTCACAACAGCAACAAATCCTACGCGTTATTCAGGCCGGAGGCGGAACAGGAAGTGACCTATTTGCGATCACGTGATCACCAGTGTCGGCTCCTATCATCACAAACTCTCTAGAAAATGTTGGCTTAATGAGGCAATTACACTTAAAGCACGCGCACGGACAATACCACTGTTACTCTGGGTGGTGGCAGGGGTGTAGCTGGGAATTGTGGGGTCCATATTTACAGGAAATGCCCCCCCTCCACCTATGAGTAGTCTAGGGGCACCATCCGTATTAGCATTAGCTGCTTATAGACACACACTGGAATTCCGCACTTCCATCGAATTTTCGTTGGAAGCTTGCTCCGCAGTTTCTACGAACTTTATCGATCTAAACCATTTTCCGTAAAATTCGGGGAATCAGCTACGTAGTTGTCGTGTTCACAACAGCAACAAATCCTAGAGGCGGAGCAGGAAGTGACGTATTTGCGATCACGTGATCACCGATGTCGGCTCTTATCATCACAAACTCTCTAGAAAATGTTGTCTGTGTTTTCTACGTGTATGACAACACTTTTTCACCAGGAGATATTTGTTTTCTTTTCATTTTTGCGTGTGTCGCGTGTGTAGACTTTTGTTAAGTTTGAATACATAGTTGAATCTATCGTGTGCCGGGCGTGTGTTTAATTACACGCTTCAGAAAACTGTGTGTTGTTGTGTAATCTTAGTCCGAACACACCCTCATGCCTCAGTTTATTGGTGAATTAACCGACAGCACTCTTATCATTAAATCAAATTACAGCTGTGAGGTGATACCTCTATAGTGTGAACCGTTTGTTAAAGTCAACGGCTTGTCTGTGGTAACATGTGTAAAAGTTGCTGTATTTATGATTTTTTCGTAGGTTTCTAGCGATCCCATTTCTAAACATGAATAATCACCTGAATCATGGATGTTGGTTGTATAATTGGTCCCTCTGTGTCAATCGTGGCCCCTTTATGGCCTCTGATTGAGAAAAATCCTCAATTAGCCACCGTTTCCAGGGGGATTATTCATGAATCTTTGTAAAATCAGGTACATTTAGGGAACTGATATCGATGAGTGAGTGAATTTGATTTAATTAAAAGGGACTTTGGGGTTTTGGTGGACGCTTCCCAGCTCTGTTGTGTGACTAGTTTGAAATGCAGTAAATACATGTTTAGAAGTATAAGCTTTGGTTGAGGCAAATGGTCTTGGGTATTTAATATGCACATTATGCAAATGCATTACTGTGGGAAATCAGTGAGTTACTTAAAACCAAAACAGACTTCAAGCCCTGAAAACGGCGAAATGCTTAAAACAACTTCTACAGCTCCTTCCAATCCACCCTCTTCATTTATTCATCTGGTGTCGTGCACTAAAGTGTTGTTTACTTGTTGTTGTGAGTTTATCTTTGATGCTCGGTCTCGTTCCTGTAATGACTTGAATTCCCCCTGAAGGGATCGTTAAAGTTTCATCTGATCTGGTCCAAAAACATTTGTTTCAACTTTTTGAACATTCCTTGCTCACTCTGATTTACATGTAATTGTTAAACTGTCACATGTGATAGGTTCCTCAGAGGAGGGTCCACCAGTGCTATCGTGCATTTACCGGCATTTGATGGCCCTTATTATGCCTAATACAAACCAGCTCAAACAGGATAACTGCAACCATATGACTGCCAATCCGGAATAGGACCTGGTTCCAGGGGCCCGGCTCTGTGCCGGGGCCGGAGGAAGTGGAGGTATTTTAAATGATCGGAGATGATGTAGTTTAGGTTACGAGACAAATAAACCAGAGGAACGAGACGTCTCTTATGAAAGCTGATTACTTACTAGGTAATAGGAGCACAATGTAAACACTATGAAGAACTAATATTATTGAGAATATTATTTCAACATTTTCTCAATGTATTTGTCAGACTTTGATGTGTTGATGACAGTTGGAGAATGTGACTAAGTGCATTTTTAACTCAGGTAAAAAGGAAGTAATCACATTTTAAATGAAGTTCAACTTCCCTTTACTCTAGATTTCCACTCTACTTCAATTCAGACAGAGACATATTTTTTTCCATAACCTTTATTTTGTAGCTTTAGTGACATATGAGCTCAGTGGTAGTTGTACTAGGCACTGAAACTGGAAAATGTTAGTTACACATTAGCATAATTAATAAGTAATAATTGTATGATATAATATAACTTTCACATTTATATTATTTTCTCAATAATGAGCAGTTTCCATTCATTCAGCCAAAAACACTTAACTAACTTAAGTGACATTTTCAAAAAACAACTTTCACTTATTATGGATCATTTTTCTTGTTTCATAATAGTTAGTTAATATGTTAGTAAAGAACAATGGCGAGGGAAGTAGTAAGATCATTTACTTAACTAATTTGCTAATACCACATTAGTATTAGCATCAAATTATAGGTAAAGTAACAATAGTATAAGTACTCATAGGGCAGAATGGCACATTTCGGAGTAATGGATATCATATCATTGGATTATAATGACTCCACCAGGAGATAATGTTTTCACTGCTGTTTGTTGGATTCTGTTAAAAGTACAGAACTGATTTCCATGAAATTGGGTGGAAGGGTTGAATATGAGCCACAGGAGAGCCCATTAAACACCACCGTTAAAAGATCTTTATATCTTCTCCACCAGCGGTAAATAAGATATATACTCACCACTGTTACCGCTCACTGTTTCCAAACCGTTCTCCTGCACAGCAGTTGTACGTCTCTCTCTGAACAGCCCACACTGTAAATGTACAACATGCATTCCTGAGAGCTAAAGCCTTTATTGTCTGGATTAATAACCACATACTCAGAGGTAATGGCTCACAGGAAGCGCTGTTCTTTTCTTCTCCCCTCTCCGGAGTCAATCCAGCGAGCTCTGTCGGAGCGCCTGAGGGGAAGCTCAGTCGTAAACTATGAGGAATAAATTATTCAATAACTGGCTCCAAACCAGCGCCCGACGTGGAATTAACGCCCGCCCTTTAGTGAAACGTCAGTTAAATATAATTTATTTAAATAAGGATAAAGCAAGGAAAATAGTAAATCACAATCATCCAATATGCTTCAAAGTCTGGCGTCGCCGTGGGATGATTCTTTAGAGATCAATAAAGCACATAAAGACTCTGTGGTTGCACCGCTCGACTCTGGTTTTGTTTGCATAGAGATTTATCGGCACGAGGATGTTTATTTCAACTGTGAAATTTACAGCCTGGGATTTTGCCACGAGGTCTGACAGCGTGGCAACAACAGGTTGCAGGAACGTAAAAAAGGTGTTTTGTGTCTGTGATGTTAAAACAAGGTGTAATTTACTACTTACACAAACTGCTCTGGATTCCACGTTGGGTCAAATTCTAAACGTCAACCCTCTGACGTCATGTGGTCGAACCCCACACTGCACACAGGGGGTTGTGGTTTATCTTTGACGCCATTTTAATAGATCCAAAATAAAGTCTATTATAGAATATTCTTTCTTTTTGCAGCAGAAGGCCTCTGACCTCCACCTCTTCAAGTTATACACTCTAGATGACGTGGGGGGTGTCAGAGAGGGATGAGAGAGAAGTAAGATATATGTATATATTTGATTGATTATTTATTTAAGCCTCAGAAAACACATTGAGGAATAAGACCCTCATATACAATGGTGCCGAGGGTACAATGAAGAGTTAATGCATTGAAAGAAAAAATAAATAAATAAGAATGAAATAAATATATATATATATACAGTAATACAAGGGAAAAGGTCATAAACAATCATTTTTGACGATTCAATAAAATACTATGGTTAAGTCAACTAACAGTTACAATCACTGCAGGAGAAGTCAGTTGTACATGAGATAAGATTCGAGAATTCCCTTAAAGAAATAAATGAGCACAACCTTAAAGATTTTTGGACCTCATTCCAAATGTAGGATGCCTTATAACAGAAAGCTGTCTTCCCCAAGTTAGTGTTAACACGAGGCAGATATACATATGTGTGGTTTATCTATGACGTCATTTTAATAGGTCCAAAATAAAGTCTATTATAGAATATTATTTTATTTTTGCAGCAGAAGGCCTCTGACCTCCACCTCTTCAAGTGATACACTCTAGATGACGTGGGGGGTGTCAGAGAGGGATGAGAGAGAAGTAACAATTATGTATATATTTGATTGATTATTTATTTAAGCCTCGGAAAACACATTGAGGAATAAGACCCTCATTTACAATGGTGCTAGTGTACAATGAAGAGTTAATGCATTGAAAGAAAAAATAAATAAATAAGAATGAAATAAATATATATATATATATATATACAGTAATACAAGGGAAAAGGTCATAAATAATCATTTTTGACGATTCAATAAAATACTATGGTTACTAACAGTTACAATCACTGCAGGAGAAGTCAGTTGTACATGATTTAAGATTCGAGAATTCCCTTAATGAAATAAACAACCTTAACGATTTTTGGACCTCATTTCAAATGTAGGGTGCCTTATAACAGAAAGCTGTCTTCCCCAAGTTAGTGTCAACACGAGGCAGATATACATATGTGTGGTTTATCTATGACGCCATTTTAATAGATCCAAAATAAAGTCTATTATAGAATATTCTTTCTTTTTGCAGCAGAAGGCCTCTGACCTCCACCTCTTCAAGTTAGACACTCTAGATGACGTGGGGGGTGTCAGAGAGGGATGAGAGAGAAGTAAGATATATGTATATATTTGATTGATTATTTATTTAAGCCTCAGAAAACACATTGAGGAATAAGACCCTCATATACAATGGTGCCGAGGGTACAATGAAGAGTTAATGCATTGAAAGAAAAAATAAATAAATAAGAATGAAATAAATATATATATATATATATACAGTAATACAAGGGAAAAGGTCATAAACAATCATTTTTGACGATTCAATAAAATACTATGGTTAAGTCAACTAACAGTTACAATCACTGCAGGAGAAGTCAGTTGTACATGAGATAAGATTCGAGAATTCCCTTAAAGAAATAAATGAGCACAACCTTAAAGATTTTTGGACCTCATTCCAAATGTAGGGAGCCTTATAACAGAAAGCTGTCTTCCCCAAGTTAGTGTTAACACGAGGCAGATATACATATGTGTGGTTTATCTATGACGTCATTTTAATAGGTCCAAAATAAAGTCTATTATAGAATATTATTTTATTTTTGCAGCAGAAGGCCTCTGACCTCCACCTCTTCAAGTGATACACTCTAGATGACGTGGGGGGTGTCAGAGAGGGATGAGAGAGAAGTAACAATTATGTATATATTTGATTGATTATTTATTTAAGCCTCGGAAAACACATTGAGGAATAAGACCCTCATTTACAATGGTGCTAGTGTACAATGAAGAGTTAATGCATTGAAAGAAAAAATAAATAAATAAGAATGAAATAAATATATATATATATATATATACAGTAATACAAGGGAAAAGGTCATAAATAATCATTTTTGACGATTCAATAAAATACTATGGTTACTAACAGTTACAATCACTGCAGGAGAAGTCAGTTGTACATGAGATAAGATTAGAGAATTCCCTTAATGAAATAAACAACCTTTAAGATTTTTGGACCTCATTCCAAATGTAGGGAGCCTTATAACAGAAAGCTGTCTTCCCCAAGTTAGTGTCAACACGAGGCAGATATACATATGTGTGGTTTATCTATGACGCCATTTTAATGGATCCAAAATAAAGTCTATCGTAGAATATTCTTTCTTTTTGCAGCAGGAGGCCTCTGACTTCCACCTCTTCAAGTGATACACTCTAGATGACGTGGGGGGTGTCAGAGAGGGATGAGTGAGAAGTAACAAATATGTATACTGTATGTTTGATTGATTATTTATTTAGGCCTCGGAAAACACATTGAGGAATAAGACCCTCATTGACAATGGTGCCGAGGGTACAATGAAAGTTAATGCATTGAAAGAAAAAATAAATAAATAAGAATGAAATAAATATATATATAAATATATATATATATATATATATATATACAGTAATACAAGGGAAAAGGTCATAAATAATAATTTTTGACGATTCAATAAAATACTATGGTTAAGTCAACTAACAGTTACAATCACTGCATGCAGGAGAAGTCAGTTGTACATGAGATAAGATTCGAGAATTCCCTTAATGAATCAGAATCAGAATCAGAAGTATTTTATTGCCAAGTACGTTCACACATACAAGGAATTTGCTCTGGTAATTGGTGCAAACAATGAACATAGCACATAAAGATGCAATAAATACAGCATGCATGGAGAGCAATAAAAAATGGGAAACCAGTATATATTCACTCACTGTTTACTTCTAATTTACTCACAATTTACTTTTAATTTACTTTTAATTTGAAATAAACAACCTTAAAGATTTTTGGACCTCATTCCAAATGTAGGGATCCTTATAACAGAAAGCTGTTTTCCCCAAGTTAGTGTCAACACGAGGCAGATATACACATATTTATATATATATTTGTACCTTTTCTAAATGGGACAATATAGGACGATGCATTAAGTCAACCATCACACTCCCTCCTTGGCTGCATCACTTGTCACAGTGTTATATTTCATTGCATGTTTCCTCTGAGCAGCCGCTTGGTTTCATCTGCTCTGGAGCGATCTCCGTTTGCATCTCAGGAGGCGACGGAGGCGTTTCCCGCTGTGGGATCAAAATATTGATAAATAATAGAAAGAGAAAAGGTTCCGCTCTCACTGCTGCTGCCTTTTTTAAAGCTCACCCAAGTTGGCAGGTATGGCACCGGGTGTCAGCTCGGATCTGGCTGAGCGCGTCACACGCCGCCCTCATTCTAATGAAGCTCCTCTGGATCCACAGTCATTAGATCAGCATGAGAAAGGGACTCTGGCCAGTGTGAGAGGAAAGGGAGGTGGGGGTCGGGCACTTGGCGTGATGGACACCGACCTATTAGGCCTCCACGTGAATGGGGGGGGGGGAGCGCTTCAGTGAATTCACTTCCTCGGTTCTTCCCCCCCACCCTCCCCTGGCAGGCCCCAAGGTCACGTCTGCTCGCTGCTGAGGAGGCTTTTGTGATGGAAATCCTGTGGATAAAGTTTAACCCCTGGAACAATCCCAAACCTGGTCCTCCATGTTCTCTCGTCCCCCCCCCCCCGGTCACCTCTGCTCCAATCCAAAAAGCAATCGGCTGCAGGTCCCGTGGCAGAACCGTGTTATCGGGAACCTGCCTGCGGATTGGATGGATGAGTGCTAAGTGAGTTGGAGTGAGGTGACATTGTGTTTCTCTAGATTTGACACAGATGTTGCCATGAGAGAGAGAGAAAAGAGAGAGAGAGGGGAGGGGGTGGACGGAGTAAAAACCACAGAGAGAGAGAAAATGAAATCCATCTGTAATAATGTGCATGAACGATCGAATCATGCGCAATTGACTTTGTGCTGAAGTGGAGCCAAATAAAACATGTAATTTCTGATAAGCACCGAGATGATTCACTCGGGAGGGAAACGTGAGAGGTGGGAAAAAAACAGGCTTGAATCAGAAACTCTGGAGAAACCAAAGATCCAGAATCACTCTGTTCACCCAATTCGAAGGTGAATCTGTTTCACGTCACTCAGCTCGAGGTAATGTGTTTCAGGCCGAGAGCAGAATTCATCTGTCACACGGTGCTGCTGCTTCTCTCTGGTCTCTCTCCACCTCGGCTCTCACAGCAGCGTGGGATCTCATTTCCAGCCTGTGATCTTTAAAACTGGACTGTTCTCTGTTTAATGGCACACTTTAAAAACCAGGGACTTGATCTTCTTCAGCAAAAGGGCAGAGAAAGAGCACGGCACGGTGCAGCACTGGGCAATAAAACTATTAATAACTATTCCAATATAAGCAATAGAAATATTAGCTTTCATACTTTGTGTGAGCACAGTGAGGAGGAATAACACAAAATCAAGTGTTGGTCCTTCTTAGCTCATAAAGAGGAGTTTCAAACCACAACTTTTAACTTACGCTATAAACAAAATGATAATGTGACATTTACTATGATTATTGTTGATGTAAACTGATGTTAATCTTTAATAATATATATATATTTAATGGTATATAGTGTCTACTACTACGTGAGCAGCTCTGAGAGGCTGTAGTAGAGCTTAAAGTCTCACGTGTTGACAATGTTAAAGAGGAACTCCATTGATTCTCAGTCTCCACAGTGTGTTTACAGTCTGCATGTGTGTGTAAAGTCTCTGATTGTTTCAGAGGAAGCTGCACAAAGTCTGATCACTCGTCAAACTACATGTTTGACAGATGAAAAACAAACTGGGAGGTGTGGAGTTTGTGGTTTGCTCACCAGGCCTCTGTAGCAGTCTGCTCCTCCTCTGTGCAGCTTGAGGCTACAACTAACAGGTTGTGTGCATGGTCAGTTGCATCGTGGGTAATGTAGGCAAAGAAGGAGAATGCATGGAATTAAAGTCCAAATTTCAAGGCAGTCACTCTGATTGATGGGAGATGGGACACTTCACTACCAGTCAAACCAATACATGCTGCTGGATCGAAGGATCATCCCAATGAGCAGGTTTCATCCTCTAATCCTAAATAATTATTAATAATTACTGAGCTGTTTCAGTCTGGAACAAAGCGGTGGACTGACCCATCCTCAGTTATCTGCTCCACACCGGGTGAACCTGTTACTCGACTGTTTAATTCAGTGGAACCGAATATGATTTACTGGAATAAATAAAAATATCAGTGTGTTTAATAACTCTCACGTCTGTTTTCATCTAATTTATTCAACGTGTGTAAAGTGTTTTGGTTGTTTGCAACATCCTGACGTCTGTTTGTAGCATATCTCTCTGTTTATTCTTTTGTTTATATTATTACCAGTCTTTACTTTAGATAGATGTGTGTGGGTGTATGCTTGTCTGTGTGTGTGTGTGTGTGTGTGTGTGTGTGTATGTGTGTGTGTGTGTGTGTGTGTATGTGTGTGTGTGTCACACTTCCTGTCTCTGAACACAAGGTGGGGCTGTGAGACCTTCGCTAATCACCAGACCTCAATTCCTCATGTTTCTCCTCTTGTACACTTTCACTGCTGCTGTCATCTTAATGTCCTGGTGGTGGAGTGAAGAAATGTGTGTGTGTGAGTGTGTGTGTGTGTGTGTGTGTGTGTGTGTGTGTGTGTGTGTGTGTGTGTGTGTGTGTGTGGACATCTTGTGTACCCACTCCTACTCGAGGATGGCAGCAGACATCGACTTGGACGCGACTGAGCTCTGCCACGAGTCAGAAGAACCACCGCACGCCAAGGTCCCTCCAACCGTATCGTCTTTCTGTTCAAAGCATTTGAAGAACTGGCTGTTTAAACAAAAAAAAACCACTAAGCGTGGAAATATGAACTCCCAGGCCCAGAATCATTTGATGCTCAATGATCCATCGAGGCTCGAAATTGTTTTACCAGGTGTAATCGCCCTGCTGAAATGTCACAGAATGGCATTTGCTGTTAAGCGACATTTACAGGATTGAGTTCTTTAAAATCTGCTTCAAGTTGAGAATCCAGGCGAGAAGAGACGCTGCACTTCTCAGGTCAGGAGGTAAAAATAGGATCAGTTTGGCTCGAATCCTCGATTCTGACGTTTCTGGGCCCAAAATGCACATAAAAGCTAAACGATCCCTTTAGAATAAAACATACAAATCATCACGATTGGAGACATGAGACGTTTTTTTCCGTAGCAGCGGAGAACCCGATCTCATGGAAGTCCGCGGGGGGGGCTCTTTACGACCGCCTTGTTCTATTTCAGGGTCAATCATGTGAAACTTGCTTTTTTTTCAAGAGGCACTGTACGCCAAGCGTTTGTTCTGAGGAAAAAAACCGTCCCTTATTGCAGTGAAGGGGTTTGTGTTGCTGTGAGCAGGACTGAGACAGATGGTTTGTGACTTGTCCTCTTGTCCCTGCAGGTCTATTAGCTGAATAAATGATGCCTTTTCGGCTTTTCTTCACCTTAATGCGTCTGGGAAGCAGCTTTATGGAGCTCACACGCTGTTTTTTCATCAGCTACCTGATTTTTATTCATGCACTTAACACCGACTGCAGCCGAGGACTTCCCCCCCGGCTCCTGTGGTCATGTCAGTATCTGTAGAGGGCGGGCAGCGTGGCGCCGGATTCAAACCTGCGACCTCGGCCCCCCCAACTGCTGTGTCGGCGTCACAGGGAATCAGTCTCATGCTCAGGCTTCAAAATGGATTTCTCTTGATACGGGTAGAAGTTAAAAAGCTTCGGTAAAAGCTCAGGAAGATATTTTCCATGTGCACGCTCTTAACACACTCATGCAAACGTCAACCCTGTGAGCGGAGGATCAGTTTCTGCTGTTCCCTCTTCTCCAACCCATCTGATTCAATCATCACACTGTTGCCATCAAACCTTTAAAAAAAACGAGCTTTTACTGATCTCAGCTGTCATTTCAGCGCTTGCTGGACACGCTCCACTTCTCTGTCGTCTGTTTCAAACCCAGAATGTGACTCAGCTCCACGTCTCGTCATATCGGCTCCTCAGGAATCCTGCTCCAGGTCCAGAGACCAAAAACAACCAAGAACGTCACCACCATAGACATATATAAAGACTAAATGTCTCGTTCAACGGAGCCGGACGTAACCACATGGCGGCCATCTTGCTAGGGGGCATCTCGCTCACCCATAACATTGTGTTGGTAAATAACCATAACTTGCTCAATTTTCAACCGATTTTTAAACGGTTTGGTTTGTTGTAAAACATCAGAGATGTAGATATGACACTGCATACTTATGAATAATTATGATATTTTCTAAAAAAATGTAATAATTTATGCAGTGTCATAACTACATCTCTGACGTTTATAACAAACCAGACCGTTTCAAAATCGGTTGAAAATTGAGTAAGTTATGGTTATTTACCACTACCAACACAATGTTATGGGTGAGCGAGCTGCCCCCTAGCAAGATGGCCGCCATGTGGTTACGTCCGGCTCCGTTGGCCGGCAATGCAGACGAGACATCTAGTCTTTTTATATGTCTATGGTCACCACCCCCCACTGCCTGGACTCCACCGGTGGGAAATCCCTTCACTTTGCTCAGAGATTTTCTTTTTCTTAACTGTCACTGACTCTCTTGCTTTAGAGGAACCCTGAGGTTTAGAGAAACCTCTGCAAGTCGTTTAGGATTTGAAAGCTTTAAATGTTAAAACAGGTTTGACTGTGTCATGGTCCTGACCTGCGTCCCAACTCAGGGGTCGTTTCCTTCGAAGGTTCCACCTGAAGACTGATTGTGTCCCAGTGGTGTAACTACATCGAAGGCGTGGACCCTTCTCTGGACGACATCTCCCAGGATGCATTGCACTACGGGGAGGAAAGGAGATAATGGGGACTAGACTCAAATGTCTGATGCAACACGTTTAAATCCGGCTTCAACTCACAACAGCTAACATAACAGGACACGTGTTAAGAGACCAAATGTCCAATTACAGCTCTGTTGCTAGGCGACAACGGCAAGGGTGGGACGAGGTGATGACATCATTCATGGGAATCCTCCGTAGAATCCTATGCTGCCTCTTTTATTTGACACTGGGTTAATGATCCAGCCACCAGGGGGCGATCAAGATGATTTGGCTTTACTTTTGGGGAGCAGTACCAAAAGTACATCTTTATATTCTGTCTAGCGTTAGTGTCCTTTGAACTTTTCTTATAAAATTAAAATTTGTTTTGTTGTTTTGATAAAATCTGGTGATAAAGGCAGTAAATGTACTAATAGGCAGATTTATAATAAAAGAGAACACTGTTTACATACAACAAATTGTTGATGATTGTGTTATTTCTGGTGCAGGAGCTTTATCGTATCAGGCTGCTGATACTTTACCATCAAATTCTTTAAATCTTTAAAACGTTCTCAAAAACGTTAGTCCCCAGAGGGAGAGGGTGGTGAGTGCGTCACCAGTGAAAATGCTTCACTTCATATTTCTTCTAATCAACTCTCCGACTTTGGGTTCTTATATTTTTTGCTATTTGGACACCGAGCTCACAGTTTGGCTGCAGTCGGGCCACAATCAGTCAAACACAATCAGCCAGGCTGAGCCATGGAGTCCCACAGAAGGGCTCTCCATTACCAACACAATCAAATCTGATTATTTTTATGTGTGTGTGTGTGTGTGTGTGTGTGTGTGTGTGTGTGTAATTTCTTCTTCATGACTCAGACAGGGATCAGGTGAATTCAAACAGAGAGCAGCACATAAACTTCCTGTCACTTTGCATTTGTCCTTTAGAGAAGTCATAATTTTTCATGGGTTAATATCCCGAGAGCTGGTTCAGATGAAAGTAGACTGCTCAGCCCTGTGTGTGTGTGTGTGTGTGTGTGTGTGTGTGTGTGTTTGTGTGTACGATTGTTTACCTGCAATATTAACTTTTGGAGCTGATCGGTCAAAGGTCGAAATACATATTTTATGTAGTAAGCTCCAGAAACAATGAGACGATCTACAGCTGATATGGATCAGAAATGATTCAGATATGATTTGATCAGTGACATCATGAAGACGTCTCAGTGAAGTGAGATTATTTATGATCATATGGTATAAATGATGACATCTTCGTGAAATCACATTATTACAATATAAAGTTATGATTCAGGTATATACAGTGCACACACAGGTTCTGCATCGCCCCCCCTCTCATCTTCCTGCTGTTATTTCCAGATGTTTCTCTTTTCCTCCACTTGTTTGTCATTATGTTCTGCTCCATATGCTTTGGCAGCACCGGTGCTTTCACGGGCCAATAATAAAAAGCTGCGACTGTGACAGTAATGGCGAGCGAGCGAGACGGAGCGCCGCTGCCGTTCCCACTCCTTCATTCCCACTCACACTCACAGGGCTGTTTTAAAAACCAGTTAGCATCCACGCCCTCCTCTCCGTCCGGCCCTGCTCGCCACAGTCAGATACTCATCAGCTTGTGGTTCCTGTTTTAAAAGCAAACACGCTGTGACCTCATCATTTGCATCAACCTCCCACTTTCCAGCGTCTACACACAGCAGCAGAGAGAGTTGAGGAAACGCTCTCAGTGTGGGATGCTTCTCTGCAGATGGATGGTTTGTTTGCATTCCTGCATGTTGTTCATCACCGAGCTGCAGGCTGCTGTATACATGCAGGACATGGAACTGAGGATATGTGTCAGTGAGAGGGGGGGGGGACTCTAGTGTGAACAGATGGGATGTCGGGTCAAACACGAGTAGTTGAACTTGATGTTACAGATTGTTTTCTTTAAGCGTGTTCAGCGTCCGACCTCTGGACAGATGTGGAGACTTGTCATCACTGGACAAACTGCACGTTGAGTGGCTGCTGTGAGCCCCTGAGCCACCAGGGGGCGCCCTCACAAAGTGAACGTTTGAATGGCAGTGAACCTGGAGAGCAGAAGATAGAACTAAAATGATTGAGAGTAATTACAGGTAACAAATTGAAGCAGATTTAAGAAATAAAAACGATACTTTGAAGTCTCATGATAGATTTTAGGGTTATATAAAATATGTCCATGGGACCTTTGAATTAAATGATGCTGTAAACTTTAATTCTTCACTAAATTGAATACGAGCTTCTTTTTGGTATTTATTTTATGACATTTTTAGAAATGTTACAACAAATTGAATCTAATAAATTCAACATATTATAAAATACACACAGTTGTTGAAATGTCGGCCTGTGACAGATGTTTTGGATGAAAGTAAATGATTAAACAAGAGATATGAAAACTTGGTTTTTAGCTGCAGATTATTGCATTTTATTGAATGATAAAAAGTTTGAGAACAACAAACTCTTCTGGTAAAAGAAATGTCTTTGCTCGTTTAAATTTCGTCCACCATGATGGAGCACATTCTCCATCTTACATTTTGGCGTATCCAGGACTTTTGAATCACTTAGTGAAGACATGATTATGTTTTACATGTTCACTGACGTCTCACAACTACTATCTATGAGCGTGTGAAATGTGATGAATAAATCATAACAATATTGCACTTGTACATCCATTTATAAATGTATGAGCTCTGTGCTGGCAGAGCTGTTTAAACATTGTGCTATATGAATAAAATGATTATCTTCACTACAGATTTGTGGTGGGAGGCCACACTTACGAGTTAATATAATAACAAATAAATAATAATTAATAACATCCTCTGTGTTGTAGGTGAGCAGAAGCTGTTTCAGCATCTTTGAGGACGATGTCTCTTTCTCCTCAGAGAAGGAGACGTTGGGCAGGAAGATGTGGGAGATGTTTGTTTATCCGTGCCTGAGATGTTGTGGGTTTGCACATTAATCCCCCGGCGCCGGCTTGACGTCAGCCCTTTGAAGTCCAACAACATGATCATAATCCCCTTTTGAACTCACACATAATCGCTATCAGTCGCTGAAAAGGAGGCGATGAATGAGAAAATGTCTTTTGCTGCTGTTTCGCTCGTGAATAATTGGACGTATCTGTGTGATGAAAACAGCTCAGCGGTGGATAAATGTGTTCCTGCAATCTGAGATTCATCAGTCAACACTTTCAAAAGGGAAAACGATCATTTCATCATCAAAACAACGGTTTAATTTGGAGGCAAAGGTCTGAAAAAGATGATACGTCTGGTTTTATATTCCAGCAGCGGAACAGGCACAACATGTTTTGACTAAAAGTTTGACGGTGGAACTTGATAAAAAGCCTTTGATACAATCAGGTGAAATCAATTCCACGTTATCTGCAAAGCAAACAAGCGTGAGTCTGTGTTTTGAGTGTTTGTGTCAGGACGCAGGACTCAGAAGAGTTTCATCAGTCGCTTGCACTTAATTAAATCCTGGAGCTGCTCAGTAGAACAGACTCTGGATCACAAGAGGGGGGCAGGATGTCAAAATAAAGCTCTTATCATTCTCCAGCTGAATTTCTTCCTCTTTCATTGATACCAGCATCTAAAAAAAACCTCAAAACTGAATTTCATTATCACCACAGAAGCTGCACATCTCTGTCCTCTGCTGATAATTTGCTGTGTGCAGGCTTTGCTCACATGTTGCTTGAGTGTCATTAACAACTCCACCGGATGTGTGGGAAGAAGAAATCCATGCAAAACATTAATCAGGACAGAGGAGAAGCTGTTTGCTCGATTTTGGACGCATGTATTTTTAATGATGTTGACTTTTCCTGGTGAGAAATAAAAAACTGATGAGGACACAGCGGGGGCAGCGTGCAGTGCTGCGTTTGCCCTGCAGGGGACAGCAGTAGCATATTTAAAAATGAATGCAAACACACTGTATATAATCACACACACACATATATTTATCACATGGACACACAGAAGTACACACACATGAAACTTAAATCCTGCAAAGAAAGTAGATTTTTTGTCCTTTTACAAGAACTTCTTTGATCAGCTCTGGTTCATGTGATTAATCCGTGTTAAGCGGCTTTAAGGCGCCGACACTCTTCTTCTCTGTCAATACTCCGACCAGCTCATCCCTCTCCTCCTGCTTTACTCTCTGCCTCTTTTCTGTACTCGAACCGGCGACTCGATTCCGAACAAGCTGCGTCGCTCAGGAAACAAACTATCAGCAGATCTGTGCTTGTGAAGGAAATAATACAGCAGAAGAAGAAGAGGAGAAAAATCCATTTCAATCAAAGTCGGGGACATTTCCTTCACAGTTGTGCACAATACCAATAATGTGTTGGGACATGTGAAGTCCTGAGGGGAAGGAATCGAACCCCCGACGGCTGCTGTGTTCACAGAAACTCCAGCTGGGCTTCTCCCACTTTACCCAGTAGAGGAACAGCCGAGAAATTACTGGCGTTCCTTAAGGTTAAAACTGTAAGACATGAACAAAGACACACATGTGTTATAGGGAAAGGTACAAGAAACACAACAATGTTATTCAGTGGAGCTCAAACCTCCATGAAGGCCCAACAGTCTCCTCTAACTTCAATCAAGCTGCTGCAAGTTATCAGAGATCCGTCCTTTAAATACACCTGATTTAAAAATCCATGCATTCTTCTGTGGAGAATCTGTGAAAATGTCAAAGAATCTCTCAAAATGTAAAAAGAAAATTACATTTTAAAAATTGTACGGGCTCTTCTCTGACGTATACCACATCCTTCAATCTGGTGTAAAGGTTTATAACACAACTACAGCAACATAGACAAACAGGACATTATTTATTATTCAATGAATATTAATAAAAGCCCAATTATTCCCTTGGAAAACTGAAAATATATAAATGAAGCATCAAAATTGGAAAAAAAACACCACAAACACATCTGTCCAGTAGTTTCTGCATAATCCTGCTAACCAACTAACTAACTAACAAGTAGACAAACAATCCCAGATAAAACATAATCTAGAAAACCTAAAATCCCGTCTTCCCTCTGCCCTGAGTTCACCAGGATCCCGGGGCAGCTGCTCCGGGGCAGATCTCTGACACTCGGGACGGTGGTTTCTAGAGAGAGGGCAGATAATCTGGTGTAATTGGTAGAAAACCTTCAGCGGAGAACAAAGTTTCCTTCATGACTTTTCGCTCTGTGAGTATTTTTTATTAACCTCACTTCCCCCTGCAGCCGAGGCTTCTGCTGAGCCGGCATGTTGCTTCCCAGTGACGGACGCCTCACGTTCACACAACTGCACAGACTCTCAGCTGGAAGCCAAGCAGCTCCAGCTCCGGAGCAGCTGGCCGCTGTTTGCCTCTCTCTCTCTCTCTCTCTCTCTCTCTCTCTCTCTCTCTCTCTCTCTCTCTCTCTCTCTCTCTCTCTCTCTCTCTCTCTCTCTCTCTCTCTCTCTCTCTCCACGGCAGACAAAGGGATCACTAACAGCAGGTCAATTTCCAGCTGAGAGATGTGGGAGATCCCCTGAAAAGCCAGAGGCCGCATACATCACTCCTCTTTTATTGGGCTCTGTTGGAAGTAGAAACCATCTCGTAAAGTCAATTTATATGACTTGAGAGTATCTGGTCCAGGAGAGGAGGTCGAATATTTGGCTAAAACCCGAGACAGAGAGCGAGTGAAGAGCCGTCAGCTGTGCACGAGAGCTAATCCTCCCTGGAAGCATATGCTCACATATTAGATTTAGGCAGGTTTGTCTTCTGCTGAATGACGTGGAGAATGTAGCGTAGAATCTTAAGTGATGACATCGTCCGTCCTCTGACAGACGAGACAGGATGTAAGATGTGAAGGGAGGAGAGGAGGAGAAGCAGCGTTTTCAGATGTACGATAATTATCGCATTAAGATCTTTGCCCTCTGTACGATCAATGATGTCGTGATCCCCATAGCGTCGGACAGTTTAATCTTTGAGTCACATTAGCTTCAGTTATAATTGATCCTACGTCCGTCTCCTCGTCTGAGAAAGCGCCAACTCACCGTGACGTCCTCCTTCGGTTTGTGAGCTTCCATCTGGATCTTCACCTGCGACCTGCAGCAATTGGACGCCACTAGCTGTCAATCAGGCGGCATCTACACCTCAATCATCTATTTGAGTTGAAACTGGGACCATCATTTACATAATGAAGACCATCAGCGCCCTCTGCTGGTCATGCAAGACTTTTCTGCATTGGCTTCACTTTCTGGAGTCGACGTCCATTTTTAAACACAGTCTAAGCTCCTGAGCAAGAACTACATATGTCCTCTATGTGGGATTTAACCTTTTTGAGCGGGTGGTCTTTCAATTTGAGAGCAGGACTCATTGATTTCACGTTCAGATTTTGTAAAGCTCTCCTTCTAATCACCCAGCTTGTGCTCAGATTTCCTGATCTTCAGCTCTTCTTCTTAAACGTCTGGTCTGCGTCAAGATTTTGCAAACAATAGAATTCCAGGTGTATTGTTAACAATTGAAATTAAAAGTTCCTCCCTCTCGTCGTTCATTTCCATCAAAGAGTTGATCAATCTTGTAGTGTGCATCACAGATATGAAGGATTTACATCAAATACTCGTTTTATAAAAGTATTTGTGCATATTTGTTTTGATTTGTTTACTTGGACATGATGTGTAGAGCGACTTTAAGCCTCTGGTTCAATCCTTCAACGTTTCCCGTGTGGAGTTTGTCGTTAGAGGAGCAGTAACAATAGCATCACAGAGATTTCACACACTCATGTACAGAACTCTCATTCCTCTTTGTGTGCTTCACTCTCAGGAAGCCGCTGCAGTGCCCCCCCCCCCCCCACCGCCGCCTTATCACGCTACAACAATGTGGCCGCTGTCAGGTACACCGCTCGGCATTTATTAGCAATGCTTTGTATTCCCCGGAGGAAGATAAGTGGCTGAGGCGTTTGCGTGGAGCTCTTTGTGACAGAGAGAGCAGCGAGCAGAGATCTTCCTGCCCACGCAGGAAGTGAAGCGGCGTGCAGATGCAGCACTGATGGCGAGCACACAGCCACGTAATCACTCAGGGGCACACACAGGCTCGCACACTTGTATAGTTAACACATCGCTGCTGTCAGAGGGAAAATTTGCATCTCCAAAATGTTTTAAGGAGCAAAGACAAACACTTTTTTGAGGGTCGGTGCACAAACCTCCTCGGGACCAAATCATGAATTCATCCGTCAGTTTCCATGTCATGCTTTGTGATTCTCAATGGGAAATAAGTCTAGTGTAGTTTGAGTCTGAGACAATAAACCTCAACCATCATTATTAAGGTTTAGGATTTTAGGTTTCTAAATAACTCAGGAGCTTCAGTTGCTCTGATGTCTCAAAATTTTATATAAAAATTTTAAAATGGCCTAATTTAAATATCCTCATGCAACTGAATGATGCTACTCGCCTGCAGCCAGATGAAGTGCAGCAAGAAGATTGTGTATCTGGGTGATGTCTTTAGTGTTTTAACCTCTTCGTTCTTATCATAGGATTTTTCTGCTTTCTCTGCTGGAATCTGATTTTAAACCAGCTTCAGTGGAGCAGCTGCCGTCATGTTTTATCTCCCTTCACCAATTTCCGTGGAGCAGAGACGGTCAAAGTAGTAAAAAGACATAAAGATCAATCTCAGGCGTTTATGAATCAATATAAGATAATTCAAATGAATTTTGAAAACAAGAAAACCAAACCACATAATTCTAAATCAATTCTTTTATTATCCAAATTATAAACAAAGAGCACATACACATTTAGAATCGTCTAGCCTCTAAAGGCTTTTGGCAGTAAGTTAGTGCCATGGGGCCTTGTTAGGGGGTCCTCAGGCTGGGGGTCTTCAACCCGGGGGTCACTGCAGTTTGTAGCTGATCATAAAATTTAAGGGGTTCTAACAAAATAGTTTTTGCTGTGGACTAATGGGGTCACCCGCTCTCAGGGGTCCCTTCTCAGCCTGAGGGTCCCAGGTTCGCCCGCTTGGCGGAAACCTGCTGCAGCACGAGTTCATCTGATGTAAAGTGACAAATAAAGAAGATCCATCCAACATAGTTCAACTTATAATTAAAAACTAAATTCAGATATAAAATGATCACAGGAAACACAGGAAGCTGCACATTAAAACACAAGATTAAATAGTAATCAATCTTAGTGTCTGTTTTGCAGGTTGTTTTTGTTTTCTGTATATTTTTACTCTCATTATGTGTAGTTTAGTAGTGTATATATTTTGATCTTTCTTTTTTATTGTTGCTTCGGCACTGTTATTTAAATTCTGTTTTTCTCTTTTTTGCTGTAACAAGTGAATTTCCCCGTTGTGTGGATAAATAAAGAAATCTAATCTAATCTAATCATTCTGGGAAGTTTAACACAATAAAGGAGGAATAAGTTAATTAATCCCCATATTCTAAGTTCCCAGGTTTGTCTCCGGACTCTTCACACATGCTGGCGCTCACTTCACAGAGTTGCATTTGTTTCGGGTGGTTTCTTCATTTGAGGAGATAAACTTTATTATCTAGGACAGCTGCACTCGTCCTCTCCCTCCCTCCAGCTCTGACCCACGTGAGAAAGCAAGAGTGGAATAGTAAAACACATTAATCTGCCTCTGACACCGACTCCCCTCTGGATAATTAGGGCTCCGGGCTTTGAGCGACTCGCTGCTTCGTCCTTGAGGCCGTCGGGGGAACCAGAGTCCAGGTTCTCTCTGAGGTGGACTCGTGACGTTCATCAAGTGCCGACGTGAACGAACCAAACGTTACATCAGCAACAGAAATGAATAAATGCATGAAAAGCCGCAGCGATGACTGTGAGTGATGGAGGTGATTTGATGCAGAGAGTAAGGCAATGAGAGATAAATATTATGAGATATTGCATCTTGTTGTTGTGCCTTTTACTTTTGAAAACACTTGACATTGACACGATTTCACACTTTGACAGGAGAAGGAGGGGATATCTTTCTATTTCATTATATAACGTGAGTTCTCTTCTCTCAGACTTATAACAAACCAATAACGTGCTGATCTAACAGTGGAAGAGAACTGGTCGTGTATGTAGGACGCCGGAATAAAGCGAGTAGAGAGAATGTTGCTGCAGATTCTGTCCTAGTTTGCGATACCTGTGGTTCTTGTCTCAGCAGGAGACATTTTACACGTCGGGAAATACAGAAGTTTTTGAATCTTTAGATTCTGTTAAGCCTCTTTTCCACCGGTCGAAAAAGCCCCACTCACATCTGGCTTTTGTCTTCAAACGGGAACGGACACAATCAGAATTAAAAAAGCTTCATAAACCAGTGGCACATTTCAAACGACTCAGTGATATCAGTCATTATTAAAGTGACATTCTCCTTCATCCGAGTTGAATTGGACTTTTGAACCGAAACCTTCGCAGCTGCCCGACCGAGAGATGGAAAAATCCTTATTGTGCCGAGGTCCCACGCGTCTAATTACTCTGATGAACTCACTGCAGCCCCGATTCATCAGGCGGTGCAGTGACAGAGATATGTGGTGAATGAGGAACTGGTTTAATTCCTCTTACGTCGCCTGACAAAGCCGACTGAGATGAAGTGTCGGCGGGAACTCGAGGGACGCCGGGTCTGAGTGGCTCCTGCAGCTCGGCCGGCCTCAGATAATCCCACAGACGAGGAAACACATCTTCTTCTGCTTCTCATTTCTCACTTTTTCCTCAATACAATGAAGTTTAATCCTGCGTCGCCTGCAGCTGCAGCTCTCAATTTCCCTCCTTCACTTTTTTGCCATTCTGATACTTGGACAGAAAAAAATAACAGGCAGCATTGATTGGTGCTACGAGTGGATGCCGAGGATCTGAGGGGAATTAAAAGATGCTGGCTCACGTCAGAGATTCTCCTCCTCCTCCTCCTCCTCCTCCTCCTCCTCCTCCTCCTCCTCCTCCTCCTCCTCCTCCTCCTCCTCCTCCTCCTCCTCCTCCTCCTCCTCCTCCTCCTGCTCAGATTCACCACCAACATTTGTAAATCCTTGAGAGAGTTTAGTTTGTGGTGAGATAATCGGCGTCAGACATTGACTTCAGTTCATCTGGGTTTCATTCAAGGCAACAGCAGCTTAAGGAAAAGACAAGTTGAACGATCAACTGCAGATTCTGATCAAGTGAGACACATTCACTGGTTTTCAGTTTCTGCTTCTTATCCAAACAAATGATTTATAATTTAAACTGAACGAGAAGTTAAAGCTGTCTTTTGCCCAAATGTTCCTGGAACTTTTAATCCCAAGAACTGTTTTCAAGGATCTAAAAAGTGACTAGAGGCAATTTTTAATCTGTAAAAATACCAAACAAGGCCTGGACTTTGTCGTCAGTCTATCGGTCGTGTGCTTTCTTTATTATCATTTAAAATAAAGCAACTAAAAACTGTTGCCAGTCGGATTTAAAAGCCAGAAGGAAACTACCGATATCACCAGAAAAGAGTCAACCACCTTCTGGTTTCCACCCAGTTCCATCCTTACATCTGTGGTCATCATGGTTTGGTTTGGTTTGGTTTGGTTTACTCAGAGTAAATAGATAAATAAAGTTTCGGGAAAATCGTTGGTGGTCTTATAGTTCAAAGAGACCAGCGGTGAATTCTGGGTAATAAACAGGAACCAAACACCAATCGTCTGCTTCACTGACCCGTGACTTCAGTCCAGTTCTCCTGAGGATCCTCAGCTTCAACAACAGAGACTCACTTCATCCACCTTTGTCCCCGACAGTCATGGAATCATACTTCAATACACCTCTGTTTCTTTTGTCCTGATTTCTCTATCTGCTTTATATCACTGACGTTTAATTCCTCTGGGTTTGGACGTCTGCGAAAAACATCTGTATTTCCTTGACATTTCATATTTAATATCTTTTTAAAGATGAATAAATGATAGGAATAATCGTTATGATAATTCCAGCTTTTAAAGCGGAGATTAGAGGTGAAGGATGGATTTCTCTGCTCTGATTCACTCTCTTTACCTTCTTCTGTTAGAATTCATAAATTAAAAGGTCTGAAATGAGCCTGAATCAGTGTGTTTCTGTGTAGAAACTCATCTCTTCCTGTCTGGTTTGTGTTCAGTGAACTCAGCAGAAGTTCTAATCCCAGTCTGTGTGAATCCCCCCCCCTCGTACCGACACCCTCAGCCCCTCCTCCCTCTCTTCATGTAAACGTTTTAAACTGTCAGATGTCACATCATTGTGAGCTTTTGCTTTTCAAACGGGAAACTTTCTACAAGCATCAGAGAGCCTCATAAATATTTATACCCTGAATTGGCTTTTCATTCATGTTCCTTCTCTCCGTCTCGGGTTCTCTCCGTCACCACGACCCACTTCCTCCCTCGGGAGTCAATTAAGTCAATCTTATTATAGTTACCTTAACGGTGTTTGTACAGATCTGTGCAAACGTGTCCTCACAAGAACTCCACTCGTCTATACGAGGAAATAACAGCAGCTGTTGAGAATATTGACGTGGTGCATTGTACCTGGAAGATGGAAGGAGCGGCTCCTGCAGACGGAGGAAGAGTTTGACGTGGCAGCTTCGTTAGTGGAAGTAAAGTTTGAACAAAGCGAGAAATGACAAAACCCCTTTCTCCTCTTCTTCTCCGACAAAGAAAACACTTTCTCCTCTTTTTTAATAATTCAACCTAGCTGCTGCTGACAGCTGGGAGAATTGATTATGGTTCCCAGAAGTCGTCTGTGAAATAATCTGTACTCAGGGGCTCGCTGGAGATAATTGACCTTCGGGGACCCGAGGGTTTTTTAATGCGTCTTCTTTCTCTTCATGCCTCCTCTGATCTGATTCACAGGTGCTGCTGGACGACCTGTGTGACAAGGCTCCCGATGAACCGAGAGATCGTTAACGCTCGCTGGCAGACACGCGGAGGAAATGTGATTTGTCTTTTTTTTGGTGGGGGGGGGGTTTCCAAACTCCTCTGTTTCCACTCAAACTCCTCAATCCACCTGCAGCCGCTGGGTTTCCAAGAGAGAGAGGGAACTTTTCACAGAGAGAGAACGAGATGAGAGAGGGAACGAGAGGAGAGAGGGAACGAGATGAGAGAGGGAACGAGAGGAGAGAGGGAACAAGATGAGAGAGGGAAGGAGAGGAGAGAGGGAAAGAGATGAGAGAGGGAAGGAGATGAGAGAGGGAAGGAGAGGAGAGAGGGAACGAGATGAGAGAGGGAACGAGAGGAGAGAGGGAAGGAGAGGAGAGAGAGAACGAGAGGAGGGAGGGAACGAGAGGAGAGAGGGAACGAGAGGAGAGAGGGAACGAGATGAGAGAGGGAACGAGATGAGAGAGGGAACGAGAGGAGAGAGAGAAGGAGAGGAGAGAGGGAAGGAGAGGAGAGAGGGAACGAGATGAGAGAGGGAACGAGAGGAGAGAGAGAAGGAGAGGAGAGAGGGAACGAGAGGAGAGAGGGAACGAGATGAGAGAGAGAATGAGATGATAGAGGGAACGAGAGGAGAGAGGGAAGGAGATGAGAGAGGGAACGAGAGGAGAGAGGGAACGAGAGGAGAGAGGGAACGAGAGGAGAGAGGGAACTTTTCACAGAGAGAGAAGGAGAGGAGAGAGAGAACGAGAGGAGAGGGAACGAGAGGAGAGAGGAAACAAGATGACAGAGGGAACGAGAAGAGAGAGGGAAGGAGATGAGAGAGGGAACGAGATGAGAGAGAGGACGAGATGAGAGAGGGAACGAGAGGAGAGAGGGAAGGAGATGAGAGAGGGAACGAGAGGAGAGAGGGAAGGAGAGGAGAGAGAGAACGAGAGGAGAGAGGGAACGAGAGGAGAGACAGAACGAGAGGAGGGAGGGAACGAGAGGAGAGAGGGAACGAGAGGAGAGAGGGAACGAGATGAGAGAGGGAACGAGATGAGAGAGGGAACGAGAGGAGAGAGAGAAGGAGATGAGGGAGGGAACGAGAGGAGAGAGGGAACGAGAGGAGAGAGGGAACGAGATGAGAGAGAGAACGAGAGGAGAGAGGGAACGAGATGAGAGAGAGAACGAGAGGAGAGAGGGAACGAGATGAGAGAGGGAACTTTTCACAGAGAGAGAAGGAGAGGAGGGAGGGAACGAGAGGAGAGAGGGAACGAGAGGAGAGAGAGAACGAGAGGAAGAGGGAAGGAGAGGAGAGAGAGGACGAGAGGAGAGAGGGAACGAGAGGAGAGAGGGAACGAGAGGAGAGAGAGAACGAGAGGAGAGAGGGAACGAGAGGAGAGAGGGAACGAGATGAGAGAGAGAACGAGAGGAGAGAGGGAACGAGATGAGAGAGAGAACGAGAGGAGAGAGGGAACGAGATGAGAGAGGGAACTTTTCACAGAGAGAGAAGGAGAGGAGAGAGAGAACGAGAGGAGAGAGGGAACGAGAGGAGAGAGGGAACGAGAGGAGAGAGGGAACAAGATGAGAGAGGGAACGAGAGGAGAGAGGGAACGAGAGGAGAGAGAGAACAATAGGAGAGAGAGAACGAGAGGAGAGAGAGAGAACGAGAGGAGAGAGGGAAGGAGAGGAGAGAGGGAACGAGAGGAGAGAGGGAACGAGAGGAGAGAGGGATTTCCTTTTATAGACACGAGAGCAGTGACTGGTGTAAACACACCTGTTAGTAATTGGATGTTTGCTGAACTGGAGAATCAGTCGCCGTTGTGTTGAAAACGTGGTGTTGTCGTGACTGCCACATGTTGTGAGTCACACGGGGGGGGGAGAGAGTTGTGTGACAGGAAACACCAGAGCAGGAAGTGCAGGTTTCAGAAATGAGAAGATAACAGGATTATTACGAAATAAAAACAGAAAGTGAAAGAAAAAAATTATAACTTGAGCTTA